>NC_053132.1:15291898-15566898 GCF_010015445.1 Perca fluviatilis | reverse complement strand
TAGAACAACAAACCAGAACTTGTATGTTAAAATTTGCACTTGTAAAAAAAATCTGAACATGTAAATTGAAATTTGCACTTGTAGAAAATATTCACAATCCCTGCTTTCCCCGTTCTGTTGGCTCAGAGCTCCACAGCCTAAGACCACACGTACAAATTAGTTTTGCACCAAATGTATCGCAACAAGTGTTGCAAAAGTCGAGGCACAGATTCGCCACTTTGTGATGCGAGAGAGCACATATGTGAAGTTGCAGTGACAGATTTGAGAGGTTGTAATCACTGAGTTGTGGTTGTGATGGAAAATGAAGTAAGTAAATGAGTAAAAAAAAAAAGTACACGAGTAAATGTTGCATTACAACTTTGCAGCTGTCATTGTGTTCATGCAAATATCAATCTACACATTTGTGAATATTTTTTTCTGCGACTTCACATTCAGAATACAGGTGTGTGAATATTTTTTACAAGTGCAAATTTTAACATACAAGTTCAGATTTTTTGTTCTGCAAGTTCTCACATTGTATTCTACAAGCTCTCACATTTTGCACCATATTTACCTTCATAAAATCGGACTCGGGCTCATAATTACAGTTAATGTGTCATGCCGGGCTCGGACATAATTTGCTCGGGCTGGGTCGGGCTTGGTTTTTTGGGCCGATCTAAGCTCTAATACCTAGAGATTGGCGTGGGGTACTTTCCATAAGATCATCTCTCAAAGCAAATCAAACCAGCTATTAGGCTAACTGAAATAAAACCATGCCAATCTCTAGGTATGGTGAAGGGTATGTGATGATGTGGGGCTATTTTAATTCCAAAGGCCAAGGGAACTTTATCAGGATGCATAGTATCCTGGATCCATGAAATAACTGGCCTTTAAAAATAAAAATCGGCCTGCCTCTATGGGAATTTAACATAGGGGTGAATATACGTATGCCCCCTGTGTTTTAAGGAAGAACATTTATTTATTTGCAATACATTATTCATTCACAAAGAATATTTGTTTCCTAAGTTTTTTCAATAAAGGCATTAAGATCAATTTCCAAAAGATGATTTTTTTTGTAATTCCTCTTTTTAGTCAACTTTAGCAGGGGTTCCTATACTCTACTATGTTCCTATACTATGAGCAGCACTGTAATGTAGCAGCAATGTGAAGCGATGTGTTTTATAAGTTTCCCAAAGAACAGGCGTTTAATTACAGCTTTATTTTATTTCAAACTGTATAACATAATAATATATACAGGCTGAGTAGGACGTCCCAAAGATCAGTGCGGCCTCATGCTCACACTTAGTCTGAGCAGTCTAGCAAAGTACAGCAGTGCGGTTAAATCTGTATTGTTTGGGCTAACTTTCCCCAAGAGGAGAACAGAGTCAGCTCTTGGGTAAAGTTGGCTTTAGCTTAAAAAGGAATATGCTACATTTTGTGTTTGTTGAGGGTTAAGACCCAAACGAATATAATATTTATAGCCCTGCGGTATACAGGCTGAAAAGTGCCCCAAAGGTCAATCCAGCCTCATGCTCATATTTTTAACAGTTAGCCCAAGGCTAACATTGTTTGGGCTAACTTTTCTCCAGAGGAGAAGAGAGCCAGCTCTCTGCTAAAGTTAGCTTACTTAAGAACGTGCGGGGATAAAGACCCAGTTGACCTGTTGTGCAGTGAAGTGTAGCCCTTTTCTGCTGAAAACACTTTAAATCACTCTCGAGTATCAGCAGGATTTACTCTAGTCGCTGCTGGTCCATCCAGCCACTGAAAAACACTTCCCACCAATGGCAGTTTAAAGTCTCACTCGCTTTCCCTGCAATTACTGCTATGCATATTTTGTTGTACAGTATATCAATCATCATATACATACATGGCATAACATTTATATACTTTTAAACATGGTTTTCCTTGTTTTTCCTAATTAAGTTATTTGCCGTTAAAGTAATGTCACTGGGACTCTGATACTGTGAATAAAGTAAATAATTTGCTCATTTTGGTGATAGAAATTCATGGGTTGTTTGCAAAGTTATGTCAGAACACTCATAACTTAACTACTTGATAATTGTTATAGATATTTTATACATAAAAGGTGGTTTCTTACATTCTTAATAAGTAAGTTGTCATTTTATGTTATAACATTGCAAATTCAACTCTTCATGAAGAGAAATGGCAAATAATGCTGTTAAGCAATTGAGCATAAACGGAATAAAAAGCCTGAACTTAAATCAAAATCCTGTATTTTTACATTCTGTGTCCTACCTTTGTAGATTTGAGCATCATTTATAGAAAATATGTATTACTGGCGTGCAATATAGCTTGGAAGGATATAGTAATTAATCATTATCTCAGTCACATTCCTCATCTTTTAATAAACAGCTGTGCCTATCACAGTCGTGCATTATGAAAATGACTCACCAGATTGAGTGGAGGGAGTGCATACTGGCTTAACCAAGTGGAAAAATAATAGTTACCCTAAAGTTGCAGAGTGGCCAAGTGCAAATATATCATAAATATACCACAAATATGCAGCCAATGGCAGATAATGTTTTGTCAACAGTCGTGTAACCATGGTATTCATAATTAATAATCCTTTTTAGGGTTTTTCCTAGCTCAGAATTGGCCTTTGGGTAGACACATATCAAGCATCAAACATCACATCGGAGCGTTCAGATCCAATCAAAACAATGCAGCAGCTGGCTTTTCAGCGCCAGCCGTATGTGTAAAATGAAACTGCTGTGGATGAGAGGGAAGTTGACTGCTGAATGTCAAAGATGTTTTGGCGCTGATCTTTGGCTCTGGCTAAAACCTCTTTGGGGAGCGCCAAAACGTTCTCTATGTCGGAAAACACTGTTTTATTTATTTTTTTAAATTTTTTTACTGAAACACAATGATGGCCAGTAAACAGCACACAGGTCCTGGTAACTGAATGGTCTGGTGGACATTTTCTGGCCAGATCTCACGGTGCAACTGCTCTACTGTGGTAAGAAACACATTATCAGTAGGTGTATAGCAGGTGGCACTAGCCACAGCAAAGCCAGTTACCTGTTTTCCATTCCTTTCAAAACAACACAGTGGGTGCCATGGCAGTATGACAGTATGACAATTTTATGGTGAGAGAGCCCAGAACAGACCTGCCAAAAAAACTGATGTTCTTATGCTGGAGGTGCAAAAATAGCTACAAACAAACACATGGCCCTTTTAAATTAAATAAAATATGAGGTCTTCCTATCCAAGACGAACCTGTTTCCCAATGTGGTAAGCCGTTCAATGATGTCAGGCAAGTTGTATCCAACAGTCAATCCCTGATTTGTACTGTATAAAGCGCCATGACGGTCCACGCTCCTGCATCGTTGTGGCTGAGTGGTCACTCTCACCACAACCCCACATGCATATTGTGAGAGGAAAATGTCTCTTCTTTACTCCTGCCTGAGGGAACAATCAAAGTCAAAGCTATCATCCATAAAAAGGACAGAGCAGAACTGCACATAGCACCGTGTGGCTTTGATGTGTTCTAAGCAGGCAGGCGACATGCACAAATCCCAGTAATCCTCGACACTAAAACTGTGCTGTACTGTTTGATCGTCACTGACACACCCCCTACCGTGCCTCTCCTCCCACTAGGTGCAGTTGTTCTCCGCTCCCTTCAGGAGAGACGACATCACTACAGGGCACAGACAGTGTTTATAAGGGATTCTGCTTGTCAGGACTGAAAGCTCAAGCTATACACCAGGCAGTTATATTTTCAGGTTTTGGAGGGAATCCAGGGAATACAGATCGAGAGTCATAAAGGACAGAGTCCAGAGAGTGTTATTTCATTGGCCCAGATGTGGTAAATAAATCATTTTTCCCAGACCTAATTAAACACTTACTGCCTAGCCCCGTTAAGCTATTAACATCTGCTCTACCAAATGCACCAGAAAGGGCTCCAGCACTAGATGGATTTAACTATGTTTGCTTTCATGTTGCTCTTATTCTTCCATTTTCTGTGATAAAATCTCGCTTTCTGTCTTTGTAATTGTCCCACTGTGTCTGATGAATGAATCCTTTACAGCTTCTGTTATCAAACAGAATACATATTATAAAACCTATGCTGACACCTTGGCTCATTACATTTCTGTGTCTTACAGATTCTTATGAGAAAAAGAACCGTCAGCTATTCGCTCATTGGAAATAGGACACTGCATGCTCTCATGTGTACACACAGAAATATGTACAATATCAGTGTAATCACAAGTTACAGTGCAAAAACTTAAATGGGAGTGAGGGTAGTGCGAAGGTAATTGTTTTGTAATGTGGATAAGCCCGACATAGAGTAGTTTAATGCAAATGACTTAGATGCAGTTAAATGTGTAGAACAGTTTGCAATCTAGATCCTGTATAACTCATAGTGCTGAGGTTAATGAGAAAAGTCATATGATTACAGTGGTGTGCAGAGGATGTCGTGGAGTTGAGTCTCAGCCTGAGGAAAGAAGCTGCTCTGTAGTCTGTTGGCAGCGGATACTTCTGTATCATTTGCCAGAAGGCAGCAGGGTGAACAGGCTGTTGCTGGGGTGGGTGTTGTCTTTTAGTATTTTTTGGGCTCTGCTCAGGCACCTCATCTTAATGATATCCCTAGTGCTCGGTAGATCGGTACCAATGATGTTCTGGTGCAGTTTAAATCACTTGCTGCAGAGCCCTCTGGTCCCGGGCCGGGCACATCCCATGCCGGTGTTGTGCTGAAGTCTGTTCCTCCGTCGGTATGTGTTTCCCCCTACATAAACCTGAACCAAACCTTATCCTTAACCCTAACTATCGAGGGGGGCGCTATTTATTTTAACAGAAGCCTATAACGATCAGCCTATTACTTTGGCAGTAATCATGGCAGAAATTCTGTTTAAAACAGATTTACCACTAGCCTCGATAGGGACTGCCTCATTCAATGGGTGGGAGATGATCCTAAAAAGTGAAAAAGAAAAGCTCAGGGAAGCAGCTGCACTGCAACAGAAGCGGGTCAGTTAACCAGATCTACATTTGCCAACCAGTTAGTCCTTATTCTTAAAGTCTATTCTCCTGCAAAACTGAAAAATACTGTTGAAAACACATAAATCTCAAATTTGTGTCCCATTGTGGTGGATCAAGCTGAAATGGGCTCATCACCCCCTAAGGGTCCCCACCAACAGCCAACAAGGGGCAGCAATGAGCTTCTCAAAATCAAACTTCGATAAGCAATACAAACATTAGATCTATATGCTATTAGAAGTGTTTCAAACTGTATTTTTTAGTTTTGCAAGAGAAAAGATTTTAAGAATGAGCACTAACTGGTTGGCTTTGCAAATGTAAGTCTGGTTAGTCTGCTCCAACTCTGTGTAAGTGCCATTTATATATATGTAGGGTTAGAGCTTTTGGTCAAAGTAAAGGTGAACGAGGGAGATAGAGAACATCGGTACAGATATGTGGATAAAAACAGGCTATGATTAAAAGGCAGTTTTTATAAAAATGACAACTTTCTATCTGCTCATGTATCTGACTTCTGCACTGCAGTGTCTCTACTTCCTGCGGAGTCAAGCAAGTGGAAAGAGAATTTAACCTTTATGGATCAACAATATTATGAAATCAACGGCGTATCCTCAGTTATGTGATGGTACCTTGAACCTGCAGACTCAAGCTTTGTGCCTCACGCTGCTTTTTATTTCTAGGCATTAAAATATATTCAGTGTGTCATCTACGACTAATTGTACCAACTCAGATGATCATTAATAATCAGTGAATGATAATTCCTTATTTTATTCATCTTGTGCTTTGTTGGAAAAGACAAACCTCTCTTGTACTGGTGGTTTGTCATGATTAGTTCAGGCCTACTGATCTTGGCTGCCATTCCCTGAGCTCAATAGGATTTGGGGTAATCCCACAGAGCAGATGGACACACAAGTAAGATCACAGTGGTATAGGGGCTATAATTGGCCTGGCCATCAGCCTGCAAACCCCTTTACTGGTAGTAATTTCAATCCTTTGATTGCGTTATCAGATCTGAAATTAGAATTAGTCTGTAACCGTTATGGTTGGCCAGATCTATGTATAACCAACAGGCGATTCATTTAGAAATCAACGTACAGTAGATGCAGCTGTTACAGTTATTGCTGCATTGAGCATCAGTCACACACAGTAACTATACTTTATTCCCACAGAGCAGACGGGAATGTTCAGTCATACGGGAGCGTGGACTGGTTTGGCTCCACCCACCATATCTAAACTTGGCCATTAAATTACAAAATAAAGAAAATAATTACTAAATGCAAATATCATTGAGCAGATGGCGCTATCACTCTTCCTTTCATATATTTTATTAGCAGAAGATAAAGCCCTGAATGACAACTAATTGTGGTTGAGGTCCATTATTATCACAACAGAAGGCTGCTCCATGACTGCTGCAAAGCACTCTGGGATTGTGCATCACTTTTTAATGCTGGGAATTTCTCATGGTAATAATGAGAAAATATTTTTTGCTGAGTTGTGATGACACATCTTAGTCAAAGAAGAGGAATGGCAACAACATTGTGTTTTTACTATAGCATACTATGTATTCCTCTAAAGCACAACTTACCGCCAATTTAAAAGAACTCCTGGGATCCATAATGTCACCTCCTTACACCAAAACAATATCGTGCCAAGCCTTTTCACGACTGATGATAAACTACATCTACCTATCTTTTAGATTGTATTAGCAATATAGCTAAATGGATGTGAAAGACTTGACTCATTACGAATATGAATACGAAAGACTTTATTGGATTACACTTTACCTGAAGTTTTCTACATAAGAGTGACATGACACTGTCATGAACGTGTCATAGAATATTATAAACAAGTCAAAAATGTTTATGACATAACGCTTCTTTTAGTAAGTGTCATTTGGTTTTGTCATGGTTATGGTTATGGTTAGGGTTCATGTATCATGACTGTGTCATGACAGTGTCATTTGAGTGTCATGTGTTCATGACAGCGTCATGTCACTCTTATGTAGAAAACTTCCAAGTAAAGTGTTACCCTTTATTGTCCACACCCCCACCCTCCACCTTGAGCCCCCCCCCTCTCCTCCTCAATAGCTACAGATACAGAAATGGCACATCCTAAGGAAAGCTCATTGTGGGACTGGCTCTAGTGGCTGTAATTCTGCACCAAGTCTGAATTTCGGGAAAGAGACTTCAGATACAGTATTAGGGGACCACTAAGGTCTATATAAATTCATCCAAAGAGCACCATGTCATGGGACCTTTAATAAAAAGTGACTTTACAAAGGTTACATTTACAAAAGTAAATAAGTAAATAAATAGATAAATATAGCCTTCTAAAAATGCTTGCTGTGCATAAAACCTGCGTAGCCTATTTCTATTGCTATCTTGATCTATTTTAAGTGCCAATATAGTAGTATGGGAAAGTACAATGGCTCACAAAATAACTAACCCTTTGCAATTGCCTAGAAAGTAATCTTCTTTCAAAACAAACAGTGACGAGATCAGCAGGCTGAGAGAACTCTTTATGATACAAAGATAGTGAAAGCTCCAGAGCAGGATTACACAAAAGTTTTCTAAAGAGACTTTAGAGATTCATTAATACACTCTGATAATGTATAATCAACTTTTTACAGAGTCTTTGCAGGAGTTCAGTTTTGCCACTTAAATCTACATATTCAAAGTAGTTTTTTTTTGAGTGCTGGCTGTGATGCTTCTTCAGCCAGCGTGTATTCTGCATCTCCCCCTGTGCCAATAGACTCATTACAACGTTCCAATTATTTGTAGGAACAACCTATTTTCATAGGCTACAATTTAGGGAGTTATGTTACTTTTATTCAGAATGATTAGTCAAAAAGTTTAGCAATAAATGTAGAATTATATGTATGTTGTTTCCCTCCTGAGTTTCTGTGTGGGGGGTTGTTTCTGTGTTCAAAGACATGCAAGTTGGGGGAATTGGGGGATTAAATTGTAAAAAGTTGTACAATATAATATGCAGTTGAGTGGTGAAAAGTAAGTATGTTTATTCAAGCACTGTACGTAAAGGGGCTTCCCCATTTTACACATCTTAAATCTGAGAAATTCACTTGAGTCGTGTTGGCTGGTGCTAAAGACTACAAGTTTGAAAAGTAAAAATAATGATCTGGGGGTTTAGAATTAGAAAGAAGTGAAGCTACCAGACCTCTGTTTATCCTGCTTCTCATCCCTGCTTGAGGCTAGCAGCTCGAGGCTACGTTATCAGCCACTAGCATAACACACCTGAATTTCTGACCAAACTGTCAGCGGTAATATTGCATTGTGGGTAATGTAGGTGCCCGGTTTTACAAGGAAAAAAATGCATGGAATTTCAAAATAAAGATGGTATCTCTTAGCCTAGAAATTTAGATGCACCCTAGCGGCTGCAAAATTATTTTGCAGCCAGGGGGGGGTCTATAGGCACTCTCCATTGACTTGCGAGCTGGAAAAACCAAACTCTAGTCAGGCCAATCACATCGTGTATAGAGTCGGTGGGCGGGATTATGGCTGCTACTGCTGGGAACAGCGGTCTTCTGGAAGACTTGGAGTTAAGGTTTTCTATGAGAAAAGAACAAAGAACGGCACAGAAATCATTCTTAAAAAGGAAGATTTGTTGTGTTTTGCCGACCAGATACGGCAAAAGTTTAATCTGTCAACTAGCTTCTCTTCCTTCTTCGTTGCTCTGCTTGGTTGTAGCGCTATCCAATTACATGGAGAGTGAATTTGAAAGACAACCGTTTATCCCGCCCCTCGGATTGAGCCCTGTCAATGGTGAGTTCCCAGACCCAACATCTTGATGTGGGTCTGGCTTGTCAGGCTATGTATCTCTGGTTCTGCTTCAAGAATGTTGTAGGAATGTAATGCTAAATTGGTAGAGTAATCTTTCAAGTATTTTTATTTTTTTTTTACCTAGGATATATTTTCATTTTCTGCTACTGAAATATGATGATGCTATATATTTAACTACTCAACAGTGTATAAAGTAGGCCTAGGAAACTTTAGCTCAACCTCCACATGATATAACATCTAAAATGCTACTTAACACAGTATGACATCAGTAATAATAAATTAATATTTATATAATAAAACACACCAAAAGAGTCTGTTCAGCATGATAAGTAGAATTTGCTAATTATACTTATGTACTTTTACTCAACTAAAGTTTAAAATTCGGGACTTTTACTTATAGTGGGTTTTTTTATATTCTTCACTTTGACTTCACTGTTTTATTGCTGATGGGTGACTTCTCTTGGTAGTATACCTTACAAGAACTTGCGATGTGGAATAAGCATACAGGAGCAATTAATCCTAAATAAATAGGGCTTCTTTAAATCCAGGTGTTAATTGCACGGTGTCACCTCATCATCTCCTGTATTTTCACAGTGGCCAACAACGTCTCGCCTGGTCGTGCAACATACTGCAAGGTCCGCCCTTTTGCTACTGTATGGTCACCTGTAGCAACAACAAGGACAATATACTGTGAGATAATCAGGCAAAGAAAACATGTCGCTGTTTAATTTAAGGGAAGATATGTGAAAATATTCTGTCTTCGATGGTAGGCTACTAACTTTTTTAGTGTGGGTGGATACTGACGAGTTAACATTTGATGAGTTACCTAACAGTGCTCCCATACTTCCCTCTCCGCCATGGGGAGCAAAGACCAGAGCAGAGCAACCACCCGGTAATCTCTGCGCCTTTTGCCGTGGACATAATTAGATTACGGTGGAGCACCGATCACTGCTGACGCTTGCTGCTCCTGCGGTAAATGCGCGACTACCTTCCGAAAAAAACCTCCCTTTCTGACTGCGCATCGCCTCTCTTTTTTTTTTTTTTTTTTTTGTGCCTCTCTCTCTCCAGCTAATGTCGTTAGGTCTCTCTGTCTCCTCCTCCCCCTCTGTCTCTCTCTATCTGGTTGTGAACGCAAGGGGGAATACTAGAGGAGATATACTGTTACTTTGTCTCTCTCCTACAGAGCTCGTAGTTACCTTGTAAGTCCCACACGGGAGACTTAAAGTAAAAGAATAGACTAGACTAGAGGAGAAGGAGACAATTTTTCACTGCACAAAAGCCATTGTCCTTTGTGTGTGTGTGCGTGTGTGTGTGTGTGTGTGTGTGTGTGAGTGTGTGACTTGATAATAAACTCATTTTTTTCTCGTCTTGAAGGCGCGGACAGCGACATTTTTCCCTCCCTAAAAAAAGAAAAGAAAAGTGGAGTCGGGTGGATGAGTTGTGTGGATGTTATTTCCTGGATCTTCTCCTCGGGCTGTGTCTTACCGCGGTCCAGAGACTGCAACAGTGTGTGGAAAAGTAGATTTGTATGTTAAACAGATGGCTTCAACGAGGATAACGCGGTAAGTCGTACAATGTGAACCTGTATGCTTTAATGAAACCTCTAGTCTGACTTATAGTATGCCTGTCTTACTCGGTGTTTACTGACCTAAAGGCACCCTTTCTATTGCATTTATATTCTCTTGTTATGGTTGTATTATTCCTTCACTCTTGCTAGAATGTTATGGGGATACACATTTCTCTAGCTTTTGGTAGAAATTAAGATGTTTTGCATGTGCTCCTGTTACTAATATATATATATATATATATATATATATATATATATATATATATATATATATATATATATATATATATATATATATTTATAAATTATTTTATAGGGAAGGCTACAGCTGCTGACACATTGATAAACTCGCTTTCTACGTTATAGTACCGACTAGTAGTTTGAACAGTTGGAGCTGAGAATTCGCTGTCCGTGGTGCTGAAACAGCCCGAGAAGGATTATTGGTGCTTGTTTGCTAAACTGACGACAACTCAGCAAATTCCTATTCAACACGCTGCTTTATATTATCTCAGATCTCCTCGAGCTATTGTTTATCAGTGATGGACAGGCAGTGATCCTATATAAAGGTTGCACTATCCTGGATTCACCTCAGGGTATACCCCGCAGTTAATATTGGATTTTTTAAAGTGATATCAAGGCGGATTAAATGAGTTAAATTGCATTTCTTGGGGTGGTTAAAATCCATTATGTATATAAAATAAGTATTGTTTTGTAATTGACCCCTGTGATTGATTCCCTATCTTCTTTGAAATACCAAGAGTGTATGTAGTAGCCTATGATTTCAACAAGTAGACAGTGGAAGCGCTTATGAGCTGCCACACTAACAGAATATGTGGTGTGTCTCAGTGGTCCCGTCAAAAGCAGGTTACCTTACAGCAGCCTGTGTGTCTTGGATTATAAAGAGAGAGAGAGAGAGAGAGAGAGTCATCCGATTACTTTAAATTAGGGGCAAGCTGTCCCCTCCTCAAGAGAGAGAGCAGATAGTGAGGGGAGAAAGTCAAAGGTGAAGAGATGGGGTTGAAGGGAATTAGGTGTAACGGTTGTTTTTTGTTGTTCTTATTGATGATTGTGATGCTTTTTTTAAATACCTGTATTATGAGCAATATCCTGCTCTGAGTGTCAACATATGAGCCCTTGTATAATGTGAAGCTTTGCTCAGTCATGTGTGAAAGTGGCTAGTACACACAGATAGAGCTATTAGTGCTAAATTACCAGCATTGACTACATATTGCTGCTGTGTCGGTGTGTTATGATGAAGCAGAGAGAGGCTGCAATAGAGTCTTCAATATCCATTGGGTTATGTGCCTTTCTACCTGTGTGTGTGGGATTGGGTGGGATTGTGTGCAAGTTCTTGTGTATGTACGCAGGGGCATGTGTGTGTGTGTGTGTGTGTGTGTGTGTGTGTGTGTGTGTGTGTGTGTGTGTGTGTGTGTGTGTGTGTGTGTGTGTGTGTGTGTGTGTGTGTGTGTGTGTGTGTGTGTGTGAAGAGGGGTCAGACAGACAGAATGTGTTTCTTGAACCTGGGACCTGTCTGCTCGTCACCATGTCAAATCCTGTTAGTCACGCAGGATGACAGAAGCACCAGGACTTCGATTTAAATAACTGCTGCTAAGTCCTCGCTGTTTGAATGGGAGATTGTCTGTGAAGTGATGTATTCATGTATTTGGTTGGATTGTCAGTTAGTTATTAGTGAAGAAAAATTATGATTTACGATCCTTCAATAAAAAAAAAGCCCCTTTCTTACTTTGCTTCTTTACCTGATCTTGGGAAAATACTTTATGGTTTAACAAAAGAATATTTTAGGATTTTCTTGTCAGAACACTGATATGTAATACTCCTTCATGTTAGCTACTTTTTGACCCTTGCACTGACTGTACAAATCCTTTGATAATATAACCAAAAATGCCAATTACAGTGAATGACCAAAACATATCATTTTTAACATAGGTCTTGGCATTTTGTCTTACAGGCAGTCATGCACTGACTAAAAGGGTTTCCTTGGTTCTCAAAGTACTTCCTTGACTCTATATTTAGCTAATTCCATAGCATTGACTACACTTGTTAGTGCCGTTTGCTCTAAAACAGAACAAATCATCTCTTCTGAAATTCCTGGGATGCACATGTAAAGTGTGTAGTTTCAAAGTAAACTGGATTACAAGCGATGAGTATATTGTGATTTAACACACAAGAAGAATCAAAAGTGAGCATTGCAGAGAGTTGTTTGCAATAATTTTGAGGGGTTATTATGTTACTGTAAATGTGGCAAAAATACATGTATGCTTTTATTGCGGTGGTTCTCAATCTGGGTCCTACAGAGTCAAAGCCCTGCTAGTCTTCATTTTAATCATCTGCTTATTGAATGATATACATATGTGATGCTAAATTGACTAAGTGGCTGGGTAAACGCTAATTGGGGTCTCAAGGTTCGAAATTAGGAACCACTGCTTTAGCCATACTACTACTAGATGCTTCTTTTGACTTTTATTTTGAAATTAATACAAGACTTTTAATATTGTAAGGACATCGGAGTGACTCCTTGTGGCTTTAAATTTTGTTTCTCTGCAGCATAATAGTGTATATGTATATAGAAAATTACCATTAGACCAACCCAAGCTATTACAAATGCATGGAAATGTCAAGAATTTCAGTCTGCTGTTAGAAAATCAATACAAAAGATGTCATATGGTACCAAGATGAATTTCATATTAAGATGCAATAGAAAACGTGCTAGACACAAATGAATCTGAAGAATATGAACGTGTACAGTACATCTATCCTGGGTAGTCAGATACAAGCCAACGAATGCTGCTTGCTAAAATCATTGCTGTCAGATGTGTTCATTGTTGAAATAAAATAATTTGTAGCTTCTGCTTAAAGTTATGCTACACCAATGGTAGAGTATTATTTTATAAATATAGGCTGTGTCGACTGATTTTTCTTATTACAACTACAGTGAGAGTGTAGTGCTGTTGTTTCTTCACTGGGGCCAAACAGGGCCAGAGCTTACTGACTAACCTGGTTTCCACAGAGCTTGGCGTGGCTGGTAGAGCCCTACTCAGATTTCATTACAATCACCTGAGGCGGCCCTGACAATGGTACACATTTGAATATACTTTCTTTCACCCCTGGCAGTTAACACTCAATTGTTTTTATTAACGCCTCAGCCATGGTGTTGATTTGATAAAAGCCTTATCATAGACAATTGTTTGATCTTGCATGACCTTATGTATATAGCGATATTCTGGAGTTTGACAAAACATTTTTGTTTGTTTTTTAAGATGGGAAGGTGAGCCTGCATAGCCTCAGAATGTTCTCAATTATCAGAATGCACATAACATATTTTGTAAAAAGTCCTGTGTCTATGATTAGTCATGTAAAAGGAAAAGGCTGCTTTGTTGGATTATTTCTTTGTTTGGTTTTTATTTAAAGGTTTTAATTTCATGGGACCTTTAATTAGCTATGGTTGACATAGATTTGGTGATGATGGAATAATTAAGCAATGACCTTAATTAAAATGTTGTATCTGACTCACAACTCTCCTCAACCTATATGCTAATTATTACACAAATGCATCAATCAAATGACAGCAATAACTCACTTAGATACAAACAATACTTAATAATTTGGTGATGTTGTAATAGTTTATTTCCAAACATGCAGACTGTTTTGGGGGTGGTTTTGTTTTAACCAAATCAACAATGCTACCACATTATTGAAAGTCAAGTCCAGCGCACCTCTTCTTTAATTTTAACAACAGATCCCTCTATACTCACTACAGATTTAAAGCCCTCATTTACAGTAGCTTTATTCACATTTACTTACTTTGCACCTGTGTATCTGCCCTCTCTCTGTATTTGGTCTCTTCCTCCCAGTGGCCACAGTACCTATTAGAAAGATGTCGTATTGAATTAGCCACACTCATGTGAGCACGGCTAACTATTCTTACTTCTGACAGATTGCAGGCTATGGCTGAGTTCTTCCATTTCTATCTAAGGGTAGAAGTGGACGGTGTAATCCTCCTAGGTATTGGCCAATTCTCTGTGTATATCATGAGCATATGTTCTCTATCTGATCTTATTCTTCTTATGAGGATTTTTGCAAATGTACAGTACGGCCCAACTCCTATGCATTTATAATGTAGGGGGAAAAACTTTTCCCATCTACAAACTAATGATTTTTTTGAATACACCCCCAGATAATAAGGGCTTGTAATTTTGTTCTTTTTATTCAACTAAACTCATAAGTTAGAATTTTGAACTTCTTTTAAAACTTACCAGACAGTGTTGTTGTATCTCTGCTGGGAGTTACTGTATAGCTTTGGCTTAATGCTCACAAGAAGCTGTCATAGACATGGCTTATTAGTTAGTCAGGCCTCTGTGAACAACATTAGCTGCTTACTAACTAAAAACATACTCTGTGGGTTTATGAACGTAGTTGAAGTCGGATGAAAGAACGTGGTGAAAATTAAATGTGTGATTTTTCAGGTTGTTTAAGCCTCCTTTCCCATAAAACACATGAGGAACTACTTATATTTGAGGTAACTTATTTGACACAAACAATAGGCCTACTATCCTTTTATTTGTGAATTGTCAACATAGCTGTTTAAGATTTCAACTGATTAAGGATCCTCCTCTTCCTACAGAGCAACAAGGATCAATAGGTGTGTGTCATCCTAGCGTTGCGCTACCTGTGTAGATAATGGAAAAAGTGAGATGAGGGGGGAGATGCTTGCTAGTTATCCCAGTGGTATTGGTGAAATTAAGACTACATTTACAGTAAATGTTGTTCCAAAGAAAATGTTGCTCTTTAACATTGACTTTTTCTCATTATTAAACATGTTAGATGTTTTTGATATCCAATATTTTGCTTTATGACCAAAAACCTACTTTACCTTTAACAACTGCGACCTTTCCTCTGTTTCACAGTTCCACCTGAAGCACCATAACATCGTTCCTTTTTCATTTCGCCATGTTTAAGTTGTGCTTCTATTGGCCAAATACACAGACGTTGTGGAAGGCTAAATTCTAACATGCTGGTCTTTCTGTCGGGACATCGCAAATACTACGACACACTTCACGGGATGAAACAATCTATTGTCGCGCCCTACGGCCATTGTTGTTTCCGACCTGATGCCCAACGGCTTGTGGGTCGGGATATAATCAATCTGATATTGTGTAGTCTGAACCGAGCATTACATTACGCTGCAAATGCTGTTTCAAAGGATACAATTCCGGTAGAGAAATACTATTTATTAATTTCATTTTTGTGGTCTAAAAGTATTAATAGCAGCTATAAACTTTGTCTCAAATTTCAATGTGAAGACAATGCGACACTGTACAAGAGGCGCTCATAGTGATGAACGTACAGAGAATTATCGCCCGAATATGCAGCTCTCCTCGGCTTTACAGTGCATATATTTGCTTTATTCTGAGGTATTCCGTTCACACTGGGTGAAGTTTTGAATGACTTTGTCTGTTATGGTCTAACTTCAATGCTGGAATGTTTATCCTCATTGACATTTTGTCCGAGTTTGTTGGTTGCGGTGCCAGGTGCTGTTTTGAATGCTTCTGTGTGAGAGGGATTGAGTTTACATTCAACAATACACCCAAGTTAATTGTTCCTAACAAGATTATCTGCCTCCTGGCCAAAACACTGCCTGGAATCTGCATATCTGGCAACTCAGGAAGGAGAAACAAAGAGGCCAATTAGCAAGAGCTGCCTAACTTATTTTCTTTGTGACCATATTTTTATTCTGTGTATTACTTGTAAAGGGCCTTAGAAATTTTATTAAATTGTTCACAGTGAGTAACCTCTTTATATAATTCCAAAAGGCAAATTTAAGAACAAATAATAAAGGAAGCAAACACAAAAGTAAAGAAAGTAAATTCAATTTAAGTTATTTTTTTAGTATGCTTACTTACAACATGAACTCAATAACACGCTAACTTTCAAATTAATACCTATATCTTCATTCCTCTAGACCTGTAGTTTCTCAAACTGGGTCGAAAATTAGATTTGGTTATTTGTGATGGAGAAGGAAGAGTACAAGGAGAAGTTTACTAGTGTGACCGAGTCCCAGGATGAGATTAAATGAACTCAATTTTAATCCTGTGTGGTAAAAGTTCTGAGAACCCCTTGCCCCAATTTAATACCCTAAGTAGCGTTCTATCTGATCAGGGGCCCCTAAACCTATTTAGTCCTGGACCCGAATAAGAAAGACTTAGTCAGTGAGCCTTAGACATATTACAACATGTTACTGTTTTGCCATCGAGATTCACCATCTCCACTGTGGATGCTTACTCCTAATTTGACATTTTGAAGTAATGATAACATGGCCAACAACAGTTGGTGCAGTGGCAATCTCTTTAGTTTGGCTGGGAATTTGAAACTGGGACACAACCAATGGGCAATGAGATAATGAAGTAGCAGGCTTTCACCATGTTGCAGCCACCTTAGACAAGACTTATTTTGCCACCATTCTGGAAACAGTCAACACAGCTGCCGTGGTTATTTAGGATCAGAAATGTGTTATTTTACAAGTGATGATGGTGTGTTACAGGGTGCATGAATAATGGCTTTCATTGCTCTGTATGTCAGGAGCAAAAGACATTTTATTGTAACTGGGTTGTGTTAATTAACTGTCAGATGAACAGCATTTTGAGGACACAGGAATATAAGAATACATGTATTGATATATTCCAGTAAATAGTAACACAAAATGGCCCACACACATGCAGGCCACATACAGTACAAGACCAAACATAACCAAGTACCTGGTTAAGTTAAATCGAGTTCAGCTTCATTGAACAATAATATATTTAGTTCTCTTACTGTACTTCTCATATTTAGTTCGTATTCAGTAATGCTTATAGTTTGTGTTTTGCTGTATTTGGTTTCTCTGAGATTTCTGCTTCCACTTTAATATGATGGAGGTTATTAGAACGTCACTATTGGTGCTTAAATTTTAAATAAGTTACATTTAAAGTTGCTCTAACCAGTATTTTGATACAAACAATAGGTCAAATGACTACATGTCACGTGAAAGGATGCTAGTAGTGACAAACCCACAGCTTAGTTTCTACTCTGCAGTTCTGTTCTTGACGTCAACTAATTGTTTTGGTTTTTCGGCAAGCTGCTGTTTTCATTCAAAAAGCTTTATAGGGGGCATATTATGCTTTTCTGTATTTTGTATCCGTATTTTCAACATATCCCTGTGAGCTGAAACATTCAGATTCCTAACTATTCTGAATGCTCCGGTTTCAACTGTTTTTTCTAAGTCTTACGCAACTCTAAGCCGGCCTGCTATGATTGGTCATCTGCTCCAAGCAGTGTTGCCAACTTAGCGACTTTGTCGCTAGATTTTGCAACTTTTCAGACCCCCTTAGTGACTTTTTTTCAAAAAAGCGACAAATTTGACAACTTTCTGTAGAAAAGACAGCGACTTTCTGTAGAAAAGTCACCAGTATTGTCCAGCAGCCCCTCCCCTCTCTCCTCATGTGCAGCAGCACTGCACACAGTGCGCAGGCAGGTAGAAAGGTGAGAAAGGACAGGGTGCGGGGGCCGGTGTAGGTACGGGAGAGCAGCGGGACGCGACGGGAGAAAGACGCCGCTGAGCTGGCCTGGCCCTGGGCAAGCCAGCCTTCTTTGAGAATTCTTTATCGATCTTTTTCTCTCCCTTTGTAGAATTTCTTTTTTTACTTCAAAGATAGGCTACCTAAGTAATAATTATGAGATAAAGTAACTTCTGTATTGAATTTGTGATTATGTGGCTAAAGATTTCTATTTCTTTCTATCTACCTTGCTGACACAACCACTAAGCTTTATGCAAATGATTGCTTAATGACGTCACAAATATGCAAACGGGCATATGGCGCCATCTAGCTACTTTTAGTGACTTTTGGAGCTGGTGCTAGCTACTTTCATTGGAAAAGAGTTGGCAACACTGGCTCCAAGTAGGCAGGACTGGAGTGTTTTTGTTTTTCTTAAGCCACTGCGGTGTTAACATTGTTGCATCTAACTACATGCTAACGGCTGTAAAATATGTCATCTTGGCTGCCAGTGTCGTTAAATTCTCCCCAATGCCGGGTAACATTACTCCTGAAACATTTTCTGTTTTTGTAGTATTTGGTTTAAAAAGCCTTTTATTTGTGATTTTGACTGTATAGCTTGCTGCTATATTCTATTAAATGTCCACTGCTAACTATAGTAGCTACATGGCTAACAGCAGTCAACAATGTCATCTGGGCAGCCAATGTTGTTAAAATCTCCCCAATTCTGTGTTGCATTACTGCTGAAACATGTCCGATTGTAGTGTTTGGTTCAGAAGCCTTTATCTGCCTTTTGCTACTAACTGTTAAGAAGCTACATGCTAATGCAACCTAGCTGTAATCTTGGCAATGCTGGTAATTTTTCCCCAAATTCCGGTCACTTTACTGCTGGGAAATGTCCGGTTGTGTAATATTTGGTGCAGTAGCTCCAGCTTCAAATAGCAGAACACAGAGTGGAGGCTCCGGAGTTTCCAGGAAGCATGCTGGCCCATCAGAGCAGACTGGGCTTTTCCGGGAGGGCGGCTTAAAGATGGGGACTGGCCATTTTTCCAACGCTCCATTATTTCCGACCTCTCAATAACCCCAAAAATTCCCTTTGCTCCTTCAGCCCACTAGTCCGACGTTCCGCTGGTGGCGAAATTACGAATCCCACTATGGCCATGCCAAGACCCGCCATACGAAGCAGCTCGATTGGTTGGGGTTAGACATTTGACCTTGAGTGGTTAAGGTTAGGATAGCCGATTGGTCAGGAGATAGGAGCTGTACAAATGGGATTACGTTACCTTGCGTAAGCATGGACCCCTGGCCAATAAATGCTATTGAAGGGCGGGTCTTGGCGTTGCCATAGTGGGATTCGTAATATCGCTTGTGGACGTCGGACTAGTGGGCTGTAGGACCAAAGGGAATTTTTCGGGTTATTGAGAGGTCGGAATTATGGAGCGTCGGAGAAATGACATAGCACCCTTAAAGAGACAGGCGATGCCACAGAGGTGCAGTAACCATGGGCAGTATGAGAAATATAAAGTGTTTTTTTTTAACATTAAAACATGTAAACATGTTCTAGTACAAACACAAAATGCAAGTATAATCCTGAAAATGCTATGTAATAGTTGCCCTTTAAAAAACTCACTGTAGCCTACCTTACCAGCACTAGACTAAGTTAGCAACTTGCTGGTGAACATAGCAAAGCTTTTAGCAGCTAAAGAGACAGATATTTCTCTCAGGAGAACAAAAAAAGTTTGACAGGTCCCCAGAAACACGACTCCAAATGAAAAGCTAATGTTGCTGTGTCTGCTTGATCTGCTAACACATGAGCCATCATCGGCTTTAAAAGGCCAGAATCTGTCAAATGTGTGGGGTTAGTTTTACCTTGTTGCATGTTGTCTGCCCCTAAGTGACCAAAAAATGTATTAATGCAGGTTTAAAGAATTCAACAGCAACATCTCTTTTCAGAACAGTAGAACAATCTCACAGTTCCTCTAGGTAATCCACAGAACATGCAGTTTATATAGGAACTACTGTATATTTAATTTTGTTTGTAATGATGGTGAACTGACTCTTTAAAGATTGTCTGTGGGCATTAACAATACTTTCTTCCTTACCTAAGGTAGCCAAGAAATCCTTATAATTAATCAAGTGTGCATCGCCTTCCCAGCTTAACTCTCCAATGTGCATCCCATGCTGCTTCAACTGAAGCAAAGCATCACATGTTAATAATATAAAGTATGTCTATCTATTAACGCTATATTATGTTATTTGTCTCATTATCTGTGCACACATTCACATAAACTGTATGTTAAGTCTGAATATCACAAAGAATTTGGTGCATTTGAAGCGATGATTGTGACCAGGAAGTCAGTGTGTCTGATTTAAGACCTGGAGATGCTCTGAGGCTGTAGTGTGATGAGACACTCCAGAGTGGAAGGCACTTACACTCACACGTAACTGTCAGCAGAAATTTCCATTATAGGTGGCGTAAACAAAAAGAAAAAAAGTGTTATGTGAGTCAGTGTTTTGTGTGTGAGAGAATTTATTGTTTTATTTCGAGAGATGGACGATGCAATTGTTTGTGACAATGGAAGAGTATTTGTGCGTCAAAGGAGACTGTGTGTGTTGGTGGCCACATGCTAAGCAACAGAAGGTTGTCAGTGTTAAGTCTCGCCTCTGGCTCGGTGTGTGTTTGTGTGTGGGGATATATGTGTGTGTGTGAGGCAGGGAGAGAAGGAGGGAGATTACAGGGGCTATTGCCAACTTCAAAGTGTCTACTGGTGTTGTGCCAGGTCAGCATGTTTACACAGGGGAATTGGTGTTGGGACACACACACGCACACTCCTTGTACATGCACATGTGTAGACACACCTTATCTCCTGTTCTGGCTCCCGAACATACTCACACATAACACGCACACCGCCCAGAGTGCATTGGTCTTATCAGTGGTCCCACTGAGTTAGGGGAGGCATTTAATCAGGGTCAACGCACAGCTCTTGGCATCAAACTGATTCCACCATCTCTCTCTCTTGTCTCTCTGTCTCTCTGTCTCTCTGTCTCTCTCTCTCTCTCTCTCTCTTCCTCCCTGTCTTCCTTTCACTCACTATCCCTAGCAGTCTGGTTGGCTAAATATTTCTCAGCAACAAAATTTTGTTCCAGAAAAGTTAAAACTGGATCACTGGAGGCTTGGAATAGTCACACTAGATTTACTAACTTTCTCAGGTACTTTTAGGAAAGATTGTACAAGTCTAGCCAGCTCTGCAACATGCTGGACTTTCCTACTGCCCAGTAGCTTTTAAACTTGCTGCTTTTCCCTTTTATGGTAAACTAAGTGGTAGTTGCCTATATGTTTCCACTCTCATGGAAACATACTGTATACTCTCTACACATACCACTCTCATATTTGTCTATTAAGACAACAGCCAGTAGCTGGCTAGCTCAGCTTAGCATGGTCTTTGCCAGACCATCCTCCATAGCGCTGCGGAGGAGGGTCTGGCTAGTCCACACAGCATTCCCGGGATGGGAGATAAACATGCTCTGGTTTATTGGCATATCTTTAAATCAATCAAAAATGTCATGGGCGGTGCTAAGCACCGGCAGCAGGTCCGGTGTCGCTGCAAAATAGCCTCTGGAAGGAACTTGTGTAAATTCAAAGGTTGTTTTAGTTGTGTAACAGAAAACTCAGATTGGACAGATAGTCTAGCTAGCTGTCTGGATTTATCCTGCAGAGATCTGAGGAGCAGTTAACCATAGTCCTCATAAATCGACCAGAGTTTAAAATTCCAACACAAAATAAGCAGAAGGTACCGGACATCCGGCCGAAAAAACTGAAATCCGGCGGAATTTCCGGCGGCAATGGAGCAATACTGGAAGTGGAACGTCGTGGATATAAACTAACCTGGATCAAGCTGCAACCTCCCGTGCTGAAAAATTAAGCCAATGCAGAAGTGCCAAAAAGTAAGCACTTGAGGCTGGCTCCAAAAGGGAGTCAATCCCCATAGACCCCCATGTTAAAATGCCCAACTGTACAGCAGAATGGTACGGTTTTACCACTACGTCCATATTTTATACAGTCTATCACCTGGACTTGTCCAAATCTTACACAACCGCCCACCAGCACCTCTAAAGCGCAATCGTTTTTCATTTCTTTCATCTGTGCAAAAACCGAAGTGCAAAAACAACAGTTGCAGATTTTATGCTAAGCTAACCAGCTACTGCTGTAGCCTTAAAACATACAAAACATGGTTAAATGGATCCAACCACAGAGAAATCCATACATAAATAACCACACAAATGTATTATGGCAACATATGTTGGCTCAATGATATTATTGGTTCATAAAATGTAGGTTTGTAAAGCATTTCAATTTATCACAGTACAATGTTAAAAAGCAAATGTTGTGCATACGGTCAAACCAAGTGGTGTTATATAAACTCAGCAGCTCTTTTTTGCTAAAATAAGATTAGCCTAACTTATTTATTATTAATAGCTCAGAGATGCAACTTTTAAATATATAATATGTGGTAACACATGAGGATCAAAGTTGATAGGGGAGGCTATTTTAAAAAGCACTACATAATAACAATGATTCATCAAAAGTCCATTGTGGTTACGATGTATAAAATGTGGGACATGATAACCTGGTCCTGCCAGAGATCCTGTATTTTATGTTATTTATTTATATAATTTATCCTCTGTTCTTCCAGGGAGTCCTGGTCACGATGGCAGCATTAGTACTTTCACATAAAAAACAAGATTTTAGGTTTAGACTAGTACTTTGTTTGATGTGGCAGTGCAGAGCTTCTGTGTTATAAATGTATTTTATCAATTTAAGGTGAAACCAGCATGTAAACCCACAATAAGTACAGTACTAAAAGTAAAAGTAACATGGACAATGGAACAAAAACTACTCCAAAGCATAAGTAATCCGTACAGCAGCACAGACACAGAGCTTAGGTGGGAATAGTGTGGATTTCCTGCACGTATTGAGGTTGAAGATTTTTTCGGGTCACTAAACAACCTTTTGGGGGTGAAAGATAAAGCTTAGAGCCCACTTATGAGACTTATCCCTTCCTTGCGGGAAAAGTGTTTAAGTCCACTTTAGATGTCAGTTATTGTGACTTGAATGTTCACCTTTTTTGTTTTAAAAACCAGACAGCGTTTCCCCAACATAGACGTGAAACAACTTTTAAAGAAGCTGTGCAGTTTGTACATTGTG
This sequence comes from Perca fluviatilis, assembly GCF_010015445.1. Classification (NCBI taxonomy): domain Eukaryota; kingdom Metazoa; phylum Chordata; class Actinopteri; order Perciformes; family Percidae; genus Perca; species Perca fluviatilis. The sequence goes on along the minus strand of NC_053132.1, from coordinate 15,543,810 downwards.
TAGTTTTTAGCCAAACTTTACAACTATTTGATGGTATGAAATTATGTAGACGTGATAGAGTGTAGTGCTAATTAGCAAATGTTAGCTTGCTAAAATGCTAAACTAAGATGGTTAACATAGTAAATATGATATACCTGCTAAACATCAGCATGTGTTAGCTTTATTATTCTGAGCATCCAGCAACAGCCTGACTTAGTCTTGTCATTTAAAATCAACATTGGCAGAAGTTTCTCACATCCTAGATCAAAGATACCTTTTAAGGATGTTAATTAGCTTTACATATGTAAGGAGTAGCTCTAACTGGAACTCTCTTTTCTTGCACGAGATATGCCACAACTGTACATCAAACTGAATCTTAGACAAGCACCCTAGTGGTGTGTGAGATAAGGACATAGTAGATATTTTTTTTTTTTTAGGGCAGTAAGAACTTAACTTGATGTAGAAGAAATCTTTCTACTTGATGTAGGCCTATGTCGGTGAAAAGTGTGGGATTTGAAAAGATTAACATGAGGACCAGACAGAGAGGCTTAAAAGGAAATTGAAAACACAACAATCCCTTATGTTATGCCACTTCTTCATCATATTCCCTCCTCTCCATTTTCTCTTGTTCTCCATGCTGTCTTCCTTGCACTCGGTCTTCTGCCCTCTGTGTTTTCGCTTTCTCCCTTCACAGAACGTAAAACCACTACTAATCAAAGAAAGACAACTTTACGACCAATTATTTTCACTCCTTCATCAATTATTCTCCCAGTATGTTCTCTCCCTTTCCATTCTTCAGTATCCCCACTGTCATTAATATTTAACAAAGCTGTCAGTTTTGAAGTGTTTTGAAGAGGGCAAGAGTTTCTCTGTTGCTATTCCTTAGAATGCCCATGAACTTTATGAAGCAGGTTTAAATCAGAGAGGCGATATATCAGTCTGACTCTAGTCTAAATATGTGTTTAGTTGTTAGTTCATCCTATATATTTATCACATTTGTCGGTAATGTTCTGAAACAGCAGCACCTTTGCATTGTTGTTGATAACTTGTTTGCCATGAGAGAAAAATATCCCCAAATGTATACGATAAAAGCAAATTTGTGTGACCAAATCATAAATACATGCATTTGTTGACTGATTTATCAACCCCGTTTTTGGTTTATCAAATCATGATTGAAGTCTTGAAAGAGGAGCTGTGTGTACCAGCCGTGTGCGTGCCGATCCTGCAGTGCCCTGCAGATCATTGGATCAGCAGATTTGCAGCCAAGCTCAGGTGACAACATTTAAGTGGTGTTGGCAGCTGTGAGCTGCGTTCAAGCCCTGCCGCCTGTTCCCGGGGCAGTATGTCAGGCCTGTGATGGTAAGAATTAGTTCACTAGGCTGACAGAAGCAGGTTTTTTAAGTCTGTCATTATGGAGAGAAGTCATTGAGAATGGAGAGTGCTGCTGGTAGTAGCTGGTAATAGTAGTGTTGGATTAATGGCCAGGTGCGTGCAAGGAATGTGTTATAAATGTGTCCATTGCTTAAATTTCTGCCTTTACCAAACTGGCTAAAAGGGACTTTGGTGTGAATGTTTTCAAATGACGGGAAACTGTATAATAGTTAAAGGGGTACTGCACATGTAAATGGAATAGTTACAAAGGTTACTAGACAGCCACAAAGTTACATCACTTGAGTTATTTTAGCTTGAGCTTGGAGACTACAGATTTTTAGCCATACTAGCAGCATGGGTGTAGGTATGTAATGACGTAATGTCGTTTGGTCGGTCTGTTGGTCGGTCTGCTTTTGGTCTTACCGAAGTATCTCAACAACTTTTGGATGGAGTGTCATGTCATTTTGTACGGACATTCATGTTCCCCACGCTGATGCTCTTTGTAGTAATGCTGATGCTCTGTGATTAGTGCTAATAAAGCAAATGTTAGCATGCTAACATGCTAAAATATGATTCTAAACAACATCATGTTAACATTGCCATTGTGAGCATAACAGCATGCTGGTGTTTGAGGTGTGTTTACCAAGCAGGGAGGTTCTAACAAATGATTATGTGGAGTTGAATTTTGGGAATTGTAGGATCCAATGTTTTTGGAGCTTAACCTAGATATTAACTTAACTTATCTTTTTTTTTTTAAACTAACCCTGACCCCTAACTCTCCTAACCCAACTTTATGGAAGTACAAGATTCACTACATAAAAGTAGGTAAGTTTGAAGAAAAAAAACCTACCTAAACGCAAGTGAAATTGGCCACCTAATAATGACATGTAACATGAGCTGGTGTAGAATTCTTTCTAGCCTCAAATCTTCTGCTTGCATTTTTTCCATCATCTTGGTCTGTCAGGGCTCACTAGACATTTGCTCGGCACAGATGTCATTCCATGTATGCCCTACAATAAATGACTGACAGTAGTTCACTTCCCTTAGACATCAATATGAACCATTCTTACACTTGATTTGACAAACCCACCACTTGCTGGATGGCTTTTGGTTTCCTCCCAATTTGCAAGCCAAAAACATATGGTGGCTGTTCTGGAAATATTAATTTTCTTCTAAACCCAAAACCAAAATCAGTTTTTGAATACATTTCAGGCAAAAAATATGACACAGGTGCAGAATCATAATTCATATTAAATGTATAACACATGCTATAAATAGCTGGTTTAGATGCCAAATTTAGTTCACTGATACACGTGTCTGTCTGACCAAATATCAATAACATTTCATGACCTTTGCTTTTTAAATTTTTTTTTAAAGCTTGTACTCATAGAGATAACTAATATTTATTTCCAAAAAGACTAAAAGTGAGCTATCATAAAAAAAGGTCCATCAAGCTATGAAAGAACATAATTTATTCATTTTGAAAAGAACAGTCATAGAAAGCAAAGACATCTGCAATGCATCTTCCCTGCCAAAGATAACATTGCCATCACTTAAAATTTAGATAATGCTTGGATTTCCTGACCCTGCTAACATACTACCCTAAAAGGTCCCTAAATAAAATAAATGCCATGCCTTTTTTTTATTATAAAGCAGGTCTATGTGCTTTATAACTACTTTGAAAGTATCAGAAACTCTTAATCCACAGAGAAAAGCACACAGCCCGTATTCAGAAACTGTGCCAAAACGAGCCGTCAGGACTTCCGTACGGTTGTGATGTAACAATTAAACTATATATAGGTAGAAAGTGCTGCTACAGTGCCATTACAGTCCTTCTCCGGCTGCAATGACGGTGCAGACGGAGAGCGCAGATGTGGAAGACCCAGAAATGCTGACCAATCAGAGCAAACTGGTCTTTTTCGGGTAGGGGTCTTAAAAAGACAAGCGCTAACACGGAACATTTCAGGTAGGGGGTGAATACAGGTATATTCAGACAGACAGTATGAGATAAATAATGTGTTTTTGGAACATTAAAGCATGTAGACATGTTCTAGTAGAAACCCAAATGAGCATAATATGGGACCTGTCAGATTTGTACCTGTGTTCGAGCCAACACATTCTAATGCTTGTTATAATGTTATCTCTCGTGGAAACATGAGCAAAAACTTTATTGGTGGAGAAAACATAACTCAGTAGTTTGAAATGTAAGGGTCCCCGAAGTAACAACACCTGCAAATAGGCTGTAGAAATCACTTCTCTACATTTCTTTACACTCAAACACACAACAGCTAGTGCATGTCCATGTGTGTGTCCTGCTTGAGCACAACAGTGACAGCTGACAGCTACAAGCTTACTCATTGTTAGCTGGAGTTTTTCCAGAAAAGAGTATCAGACAAATTGAAAATTGGAGCTGCCACGACATTAGAGGTGAAATCATCCGCATGAAATGAGATGTGAGATTTATTGCCATCCATACAATTATGTGAGCGTGAAATAATCGAGGAATGGAGAGGTGAAGGCTGTCTGACTGCTCAACCATGGTCACCAGTGGCAGCACAATCTGTCATAGTTAACACCTACTTACACCATGTTAACCGCAGGGCAGGCCTCATTATTCACTCCTTCACATGTGAATGGCAACATGTGAATACACCCCTACACATTCTGTATGAGCGAGCATACACATCCATGCAGATAGTCTACAGTCCATTGTGTCCTGTATTGAAGATCTTCCTAATGTTGCGTCACCTGCTGGCAGAGGGATCTGCTCAGGAAGAGAACAGGAAATATGTCATCGGGGCTTAATGGAGGACAGGAAAAGATCCTCAAAGCTTAACTGCTCCTGGTCCATTACCTGCAAAGTGAGTGAAATTCAATGGCTGTTCATGCATGTGGGTTCATTTGTAAATTGACCTCATGTAAAGTGTTCCTTGTAAATGTATGACTTAATATTTGTTTGTTTGGAAATCTGGCTTTCTAAAAATGGATTCACGTTTGTGTGCTTAATCCCAAGATTATAAATTTACACACAGCTTCTACTTTTAATATCGTTCTTGCAAAATTTGCTTTCACTCTCCTCACACACAAACCCATGACCACTGTAGTTTTATAATGTTAGTGCACGGCATTTACATTAGGGTGAGGGTATGGTAAATGTATTTTTTTTAAAAGGAGGCAAAACGTGCCAAAACTTCAATCCATTGATTTTAAAATGAAAGAATTATTAGTGTGGGGCTTTCCTTTTTCTGGTGTCTTCCTGTGAGCCAGCACCTAACTAGTAGGGGTGGGAAAAATAATCGATTCTTAGATGCATCACGATTCTCTCAAGAACGATTCGATTATCGATTCTGATAAGTTAATAATCGATTTAAATGTGTTGATTTTTATTTAAAAGTTACTGTCTCCAGACAAGTACAAATCAGAAAACAGAGTGACTGAAAGAGAATGGGATAATGGACAACAACTTAGAGTTTAGGCAAGAGTGCAGAAAATAAAACACACAAAAATATACACATGATCTAATAAGACATACATAAAATAATTAGGCAAAACACATATAGGCTGTTCATCTACTTTATCACATTACATCTGACAACTTCATGTTCTAAGAAGCCTATTATCCACCTTTAAACATGACGGAGCCTCTGACATGGAAGATTACTGGGAGAGAAGGTGACTTTCACAAGCATGTTTAAGGCTTAAGCATGGAATGACTACAAAATAAAAACCTCAGTAGACAAAACAGTTAATTAAAACTTGTGTGATAAATATATGTCAAAATCTAAGCTTTGTCTAGCTGCTTTGTCTAGGAAGTGATTAGCAAACTCTGAGTAGCAAACTCTGATTTATATGTATATTTTTAAAAATCACGCATGGAAATGTACATAAAAAAAATGTTGCATCAATAATCGGTTTAGAATCGTATCGTTGGCCTCAGAATCGAATCGTGAGGTGCCAATCGATTCCCGCCCCTACTAACTAGTATATATATGTGCTTTTTCCTTCAGTATTAATTTTTTTTTAAGTAATTAAAATGCTGATTGCTCATATGAGAAATGGATGCTAACCTACACTGTTAGAAAAGTCCGTAGAAATACAATACAATAATATACTGTGTTAATATGAATGCATTTTCTGTAATGATTTTCCACAGGTGTTTTTCTGTATTTTGATTTTTGGATTAACAGAAATGTCCGCTAAAGGTACAGAGGATATAGTGTAAATCTACCCAATTTTCTGTTTTGTGTCCGTAAAATTCAGACTGAAAAGAGCCCTGTGTTAAAACAACGCAGCTGGAGTGCTGCACCCTCAACACCCTCACTTCCCACCAGGACGGGTAGATTAAGATAGTTTCCTGTGCCTTCTCAAGTATTTCTTGAGAAGACCCCATTTAGTTATTGCCATTATTTTAAATTTTTCACTCTTACATTCTCTAAAGAAGCCCTGATTTCCATAAGATTTTCATTTTGATACAAATGAAACCTCGAGTTCAATTATACTGCAAGTTCCCACACATATACCACCCAATCAAATAGGACTGGAGCTCCAGCTTTCCCTACATCGTATTTCTAACAGTACCAGAATCCAGCTGAAAGCGCTTCATATGATTTGCAGGCCTTAAATGAGACTAGACCTTCCAGGATTTGACAAAGCAGAATCGGTGGATGAGACGCCAATTCTTCTAAGTGGAACGAATACAGTGAAAATTCTGCTAACTTGTCCTCAACTGACCCGACTTTGCTTTCTCACTCTTGCTTCGAATTCTATTTAAATTATTTATTGCCATGAATATTAAACAAAGCAATATAGTTTTGAAAAAATGTGCAAATAAAACAAAAACTATACACCTCAATGCTTTTAAGTGCTTTATTGCATAAGGATAGCAGCTATATAATATTATCCCTCTCTTTTTATATTTTGTCATCAGTCTGCTTATCTCTTTTTATCTTTCTTTTCACAGTTTGCTTTAATTCCTCTTTTTCTTCTTCATCTCTTCACTTCCCCTGGCTCCCTGCTTGCTCTCTGGTTTTGCCAATTCTTGTGTGTTCATGCCCTTCCTTTTGCTTCTGGGATGGCACAATTGATCGTGACATCTATTTCCGCAGCCAAATTTAGTTTTATTGTACCTTCCGTGTGACTGATTACATTTGGAAAATCAAAGTCCTTTTAGACCGATGCGAGGAAATTCCAAAAATTGCTTTATTTATTTGCTGAAGCACTTGAGGTAACATAATGGCAACAAGTGTCAGTTTTGTTGACACAATCGTATTCTAGCTTTCATGCTACTTTCAAAAGCTGTTGAAAAATATAAAAATTTCAACTTGAGTGCAATTGAACGACCTGGCAATGTAAAAGAAAACAACCTGGAAACGTAATGATTAGATATAATAATAGGAAAACGTTTCTGTTAAAAAAATAATTTTGCATTTTAATATTCAGATTATATTTGGGTTGTTGTTTTTCTTATGCTTTTTTATTTTTGACTTTGAGTAACTGTTGGTGATGACCATCAGATGCCATGTCATTTGACTCCAAATACAGCTTTTCTGATAAGGTGAGAAGGATATCTGTAAAAGCTTGACAACTGCAAACCTTAGTTTTTACTAAGGTTTGCAGCGTGCGTGCGCTCATGCGACCTGGTAAGAAACATCCTTCTGCCAAGAATATGTATAACTTGGAATTTATTACATTTATTACAATGTAAAAATTGGCTTGATCTAGAGTGGATATAAGGTCAGTTGTGTTGAGCTGGTCTGGCTTTACATGTAATATTCTGTTACTCCTTTACAATCTGTAACATCTAACCCTCTCACTCAAGAATTGACAGTCTTGTGAAAACTCTTATAATTTATGCTCACTTCCGATCTCTCACTCAATGTCTCTCTCCCTCGGTTTTTCTCTGTTCAGTGTGCAATCAGTGAAATTGTGGTGTTGTGGATGCCGCCTCTTCACACTCACAGTTGCTGACTGTCTCTGTGAGATTGGCAGAACAAGACCAGAAAAGTGCCCCACCATTAGCTTATTGGACAGCCTGGTCAACACGACTGTGTGTGCATGAGTGTTTGTGCTCTATGATACTGCCACCTGGGGTAGATTTAGTCCATAATCAGTGTGTTGCAAACCTTTTCTAAGTGGTTTCATGGCCGTTCACACAGACAATTGAAGTGGACATAATTGAATTAGTCCAAATGCAGATGTGCAGTGGTATGTGTATTTGCAAATACGGTTTGCTTTAACCTACATCCATCGTCTAATTACTTTCGACAGTGTTATGAACGCTGTTTATCGCATTATGGTGCACCAAACTGTTTTAAGATGTTTAGCTTGACACTTGTCTACTTATACCTGACAAACTTCTGGTAACCACTGTCTTGTCCTGTGTTTCAAAGACCACTCATCTTGCACTATCATTCACACAAAAGAGAAGAATGAGAGCCTAAGAGAATTGGAAAATAAACAGGGGCCAGACTGGGGCACAGTTTTAAAGAAGGGGGGCACATTTGTAAAATGAGTATAAATGTGTTGTAATTATAATAAATGAATGCCATATAAACAACTTTAAATATTCTTTTATAAAAAAAACATCACTCTATAGCTACTATTTATAATTCAAAATAGTCCAGATGACAAGCCCTGGATGCAGACATTTAAAAGGCCATGCAGCAATCCTCAATAGGAGCAAGACCCCAAGACTGGAAGAGAAACAAAACAACTAGTGATACGGCTGTTGGGCCTTTTTTTTAGCCGTTTTACATCTCTTTGTGGTCATTTTGTCTCTCTTTGTGGTTGTTTTGCGTGTCTTTGTAGTCATGTTGTGTCTTTGCAGTTGTTATGTATTTATTTGTAATCATTTTGTCATACAGGGGCTCTGGTCCAGGGGAATGCCCGTTCAGTAATCCATCCATAAAACTAACAAGCCAACTATGAATACCTTCTCACTCTGGTAGGGTGGTCACCAACGCTGGCCAATCAGATTCCAGATTCTCCTCTGGCCCTGTCCTTGAACAGTGCTGTGAATTTGCAGGTTCGCCTTTGTGTTTGTGCTGTACAACAGCATGGCTCCATTACAGACCATCCTGTAACCAAAGAGTCACAGTTCACTCACTCTGTGTCCTGGCAAAACAAAACAAAATAAACAAAATAAACCATGCATAATAAGTAGATCTGCATAAGGCTGGCAGCCATCGCATGAAATAAAAAAAGAAGAAGAAGAAGAAGACATTTCTAGTCTTGTTTTGGCAGCAGAGGAGCTGTGAAAGGTGTGTTTCTGCAAAGCAGACAGACACTGACACAAACACAACACACACAGGCAAACAGATAGCCTGACAGAAAGAGAAATAGACAAATGTCGGCTATGACAGTACAAGGGACACATTTTTATTTGTTGTCTTTTCCTGCACATGCAGTCGTTTAGAGTTACTGTAACAAGGTCTTATCAGTCACATGCAATGACAGGAAGCTGATCACAAACACCAAGGAAGTGAAGAGCATGTCAACATCCCTCACTCTCTCTCATTGTTTCAGGTTAAATCTCCGTTTTGTTACTTAGCTTCTTTATGTCACTATTTTTAACACACTCAGACACATATTCTCTATCAGTATCTCCTCTGTTTTAAGGTCAAAGTTTTGTTCCTTTCCTTTGCAAAGTTTCCTTTTTCATGTATTAGTTATTTTCTCAAGTGCCCTTCTCTTTCTTTTCAATTTTTTTTTCTTCCTCAGACTGCCATTGTTTATCTTGTCCTACTCTCCACCCAATCCTCCGCCGTTGCTATGCCCACTATTCATTTTCTCCCCCAACCTGCCATCTCTACATCAATGAGAGGTTGTTGGTGTTCAGTGAAATCAGTGGCCTTTAAAGTGCATGTCACAATCTCTGTCTCATTGCTTTTCTTACTTTGTCTGTCTGCCTGCCTGCCTGCCTGCCTGCCTGTCTGTCTGTCTGTCTGTCTGTCTGTCTGTCTGTCTGTCTGTCTGTCTGGTATTGTCTGGGTTTCTTTTCCTCTTTTCTAATGTAATCTCTTGTTATCTCTTTTATTACCTTCCGCCCCATCTCTCCTGTTCTCTATTCTCTCTCCCTTCCTCTGTTTCCACTGCATCTCCATGTTTCTCTTATTCTCTCCTCCTCATTTCCTTTGTGTGAGTGTCTCTCTCTCGCTCTCTGTCGGGTGTATTTCCTATCCTCTCTGGAGAAATACAACTTTTTGAAGTTCCACCAGAGGAGAAGCGCCTTCAGCCCTAATACACTTCATCCTGGTTTACTGAGGCTTACAGCATGGCCTACTATTGTCTGCCACAGTGCTTTGAGAACTTTACCAGGGAATTAAACATAAGCTGGCCACATAGAGTCTCACAATTAGGGTCAAACAATTATTCTAAAGGGGGCCCAGTTAAAAAAAATGATAACAAACAGGGATTCATAAAGAAATGCTGCATTGATATTATGGATCTGTTTTTTCTCAAATTGTTATTCTGCCAAATTTTTTGATTTTCATTACATTTTGCTTTAGGTAACTGATGGTGTGGTGGTTACTTGACTGGGTAATGTGTTATATGTAGTTATTTTGGTTGTAATGTTGTTTTGATCCCTAATATTTTAATTGAATGCAACTGTCTGTTGCAGTTTAATATTTTATTGCATCATCTCACCCCTGCAATGGGACCACAGATTTTTAGATATATGTGGTGCAGTGCATACTGTAAATGTATTCACCACATTCCCTGTTAAATAAATAATACATTTAAAAAGAAGGAAAAAAAGTTAATACTCTGCACTTCTGGTTACCAATTAAGTGTGTGTAGTGTTTACAATATGGTGGACTATAACACTAGTGGAGCACTTTTTAACCTTTATTTTCCAGGAAAGCCTCACCGACATTAACGTTTTCTTTTACATGAGAGTCCAACAAAATATGGCTCAAACATACTGTACATGCGAAAGTAAGTTTTTTATAACCTCCAAAAAACAGTGTTAAAGGGAAATGTAATTAGCATAAACAAATAGTCTGCAAGATGGTGCAGAAATGCAGTGTTATTAATGCCCTCAGCTGAAGTTACAATGTCGCTGTTGCTGGCAGCAGATTCAACTAGATAGGGTCAAACTTGAAAATTACATTTCTGCCAATAAACATAAAGTTAACTACCCTCAAAGTAGAAGCCTGAATAACACAATATTTGGGACACCTTACCAATATCAGGACATTACCTGATATGTTGCAGAACTTGTCTGATTCTCTTCATCTCCATGTCCTCCTCTGTGGTTGGTGTAGAGATTTGATAAGGAAAACCAGTTATCTGGGGTCACAGTGTTTATGTAGGTAATGCAAGTATAATAAAAGAAAGTATATATAATTATTAACCTCAAATTTACTTACATCTATTATCGTTGGGGTCAATTTGACCCCAGCAATTTAAACCTCCATAAATTGATTGTAACTAAAATGATCACTCTCTGTGTATTTCTCAGTAAGGCTATGTTTATAAAATGGTTTAGTCCGGCGACTTTCGTGGGCAGCTCAAGTGAACATAATAACCTCTTCATGTTTTTTTTTTTATCCTCCGTGTCCCCGTGTGCTAGTTGGCTACTAGCAACTGCGTGGAGGAGGGGTGCGGGTGGTGCGCAATCACGGAAGGCTTGTATCATGTGGACGCGGCGACAGTTTTGTTGTCATTACTTAGAATTCCTCATGGGGGAGACAGAAACTACGCACTATAGCTTTAATGTAATTTGCATATATTTTTGTTCATAGCCGCGTAATAAGTAGCCTATTCTGGATGTATAAAGGGAGGGTTATGTTTTACATGGGTATTTAGGTACAAAGAGACATACGGTGTTTGTCAATCTCAAGAATGCAAAGTACGGACTTGTGTTCTTGGCAAGAACGTTCTTGCTGGTTGTTCTTGGAAGAATGAACTCGCAAGTTCACAAGCACAGAAAACGCTGTTAACAGTTTGAGACGATGCGTTCTTCCTGTTATTGCTCAACACTCCCAGCACAGAGGCTACCTGCAAGGCTCCAAAATACCAGCTAGAAATAAAAACCACAACAATATAACCACTTTCTATTAAAACAATCTCCGGACAAGAAAACCTCAAAATGCTACAACTATTGCAATAATATTGAAAAATAAACTAATTGAGCTTTAATTTTATTGTTTATGGTTTAGCTCAAACACCCCTTACTTATTCAAAAGAGTGGAAAGCGATCCCTACTATTATTAGTGTATAAGTTTAAGTCAGTTTAAATAAAAACAAAAAATAGGCATATGCACTGGTGTGTCCTATGTGTTCCTATTAGTGTTATGTGGAATTATCATTTCTATATTATTGTAGTGCACTGTATATGCCCAGGGAGATGGAAATTAGAAATTCAAATTATAAAGGTCGGTGTCTCCCCTTTAGTCTACATAACATGTCATAGCATGTTACCACTTTATATACAACTATTCATTTATCATACAGACTAAAACTCAACTTCTAATAAATCAGAAAAGAAATACACCAAAAATATGAACTAAATACTAAATATAATGTAGGCTATAGCCTATGGCATAATTTAAACAAGTCTCCCGAAAAGAAACGGGTATATCTCATAGACTAACAATATACAGTCTATCTATGGTATATCTCTCCTCTGCCTGCTGCGCTCTTTGTGTGTGTGTGTGTGTGTGTGTGTGTGTGTGTGTGTGTGTGTGTGTGTGTGTGTGTGTGTGTGTGTGTGTGTGTGTGTGTGTGTGTGTGTGTGTGTGCTTTTGGAGTTGTGTGTGTGTGTGTGTGTGCTTTTGGAGTTTAACTCTGTTAATCTTATGATGGACATGTGTTATGATATTTAAACAAATGATCCGTCAACGGCGAAATAAAAGCCTCTTATTTACGGGACCGGTCTAAAAGACTTCCGGCTTACAGCGGGTCTCCGAGTGTGACTGTCCGAGCGCCGAGCTAGCGGCCCCAGCAGGCGCAAGCTGGCGGCCGCATCACTCTATGGAGCTCCGAAAACTCCGAAAACTTTGGAGCAAATTGTCAATATGGCAATGATTTTCGCAAGACTGCCTATATTCAAAATCTAAACCGTTAATTTCTCGCCTAAAGTGTTCTCAGAAGTGAATTTAGTGATGAATAAGATGGCGAAAATTGTTAAAATTGTCCCGTTTTTGGGCTGTCTATGTAAGCTACTGGAAATCCAACCATCATTGAATGCCGAAATGAATGTTGGGATATAGGTGCTGCGAAGTTCATACAAGTTACCAACCAATGCATCCTCGGTAAAATCGGCGTGCCAAGAACATTTCCGGGAATCTTAACTGTTCTTGGTGAAATGCGAACTTGTGTATTGGGACAGTACTTTGGCAACACGATATGACGTTTCACAGGGACACAAGAACACAAGTCAATAGAAGAACACAGATTGAGAAACGCCCAAAAAGTACCTGACATACAGCCTTCTGTGATCGCGCACGCGCCCCCACCCCTCCTCCACGCAGTTGCTAGTAGCCAAAGAGGACACGGAGGATTAAAAAAACATGACTCTTCAGAAGAGGAAATTATCTTCACTCGAGTTTCTGCGTGGGAAAGTCACCGGACGACACAATTGTCTGAACATAGCCATACTGAGAAATACAAAGAGAATTGTATGGAGCTGATAGTCTTAATTATTTTTTATCCACTCATTTGGTAATGGCTTTAACGTAACAGACGCCAAATATTATAAAAAAAGTTACGCACTGAAGCTTAGGGCAATTTCTTTCTTTGAAATTGGTCCAGTATTGAGCAAGAGCGCAGTGACAGGCCAGCGCAAACAGGGCTGCAGTGTAAACTAATGGGGCAATTGTGCACCCTCGATTTCTGTCCACTAAAAGTGATTTGTTTTTACCACTGACAGGTTCAGATTGTTATTCAGTGTCTGACAGCATTATTCACAAGGTGACTTCTTGTCCAAAGACCGCGATGTGGAGAGTGTAACGTGAGTCGTGAAAAAGGCGTTACAGTACACTCAGACATGAGTGATAACATAACCCGGGGTTTGCATTTTTTTTTTACTTACACCAAAACTCAACTGTAATTTTGAAATATGAAAAGATAATTCTTGCCCTTGCAACATTGCTTCTTACATAATATAGTTTCATAAAGTTTGACACAATGTAACTCTGTCTTTGTGCTTCTAATGCAATTTAAACACAAGCCAGCACAAATGCCCCTGATGCAAGCCGGCGATGGAAAGTTGAGTTTGAGACTCTGACTCGAGTTGCACTTAAGTCGCACACACAGTGACTAGATCCTTTGCATTCCACTTCTGGGATTGCTCCGGTGCTGCAGGAAATTCCGCCGGATGCATGTATTTTAAGTTTCCTTCCGCTTTCTTTGTGTTGGAATTTTAAATTCAGTGGATTTATGAGGACTATATTGTTAACTGCTCCTCAGATCTCTGCAGTAAATTGAGACAGCTAGCTAGACTATCTGTCCAATCTGAGTTCTCTTTCGCACAGCTATATTGCAGCGGCTCTGTGCGGAGTTTAGCATGATTCTGATTGGTTTAAAGAAAAGCCATTGAACCAGAGCACGTTTTCCTCCCATCCCCGAATGCTATGTGAAGTAGCCAGACCTTTCTTCAGTGTGCTTTGGAGGAGGGTCTGGCAAAGCGAGACTACTTCAGACTTGTCCTCAAAAGACTTAAGACTTGACTCAGACTCGAGATGCGGGATTCATAAACAATCTTTAATTTTTGGAGACGTCTGAGGAGCTGAATGTTATTCCCCTCCTTGCGTAACCTATAACCCACCTACGTAACACGTAATGACAATGACAACATGAGAAAGGACAACAAACATGTTGACCACATTAGCAGCTGCTGTCCCATTCATCAGAAGCTTTGGCTTTAAAAACTTCAGACAACAAGGCCCAAACAAATGAATCGCTGAATGCTAAATATATGATATCACCATAAAGGATTGTGGCTCAACCATGTCTGATTTGATCAGGCACCTGAAAATGTATTGTATTTAGATGTTTACCTGTTTAGCTCAGCATTGTCCATCTTATTTTAGCTTGCTTCTCGCTTTAGCTACGACCTTCGGGAAGTAAACTCCGACTGTCATTCGCTAGATGTTATGAAAGATGATTTTGTGCGTTTGTTTGTTTGCCAAACTTTTTCGGGGCTTCAACGTTACGTAATCATTTATGTTATGCTGGCTGCCACCACATTAATTATTAATGTTGGCTGGAAACCAGTTACAGGTTTATTGCTGATCGTAACATGCTACAGTTTCCTTTAGTTAACGTTACACTGGGTTTGAGAGTTTGGGGAATGTGTTGACTTACAGTAGTTCATAGGTCATTAGTTGTAGACGCAGTGCACATTACATGGTTGTGCTCTGTAAGTGAAAAATTGTTTAGTTATTAATTTTAGCAATATTGTTCTGATACCCTGAGTACCTCAATATTTGGTCTGTACTGTATGTTCATGTTCCAAGGCAAAATACAGTTATTAACTTGAAAGTAAAGCATTCCTGATGTTTCTTTGTCATATTGCAATAGCCTGTTTACATTGATTACAAACCAAAGAATTAATCAAAGCTGATACTTTATGATAATAGATAAATGAGTCAGAATATCATATTGCATGCTGTAAATTCCTTATATGTAGCTATGCAGTGTTCTGAGCAGCCTGGATGAAACGCAGGAGGTGATACAACACTCATTATAATCACGAGAGATTGAGCCTTGACTTGGACTCGAGCTCAGAGACATGTGAGCATCTCTGATAAAAGCTCCATCAGTTTCTCGCCAATAACACAATCTGACTACCAGGCGTTCCATGCAGAGATTAGTCGCCTGGAGACTCTGCCTTATTAAAAAAAACTACTAGAATTATTTATAAACCTCATCAACAGGGCTAGCGATAGGGAGTCAGAGAGGTTTGAAATTCATAAGCATTGAGTATCCCTGGTGATTCATAAAAATCAGTGCCACCGAAAAAAAAATCCCTTCTGCTTAGCTGTCTCTACAATGTCAGACCTGAGTTTGCTCTACAGGGCTTTCTCTGACACTGCTACATCTTGATAGCAGTCCACCTGCACAAGATTGAAGCACCAGAGTTTAATATGTTAAACTCAATTAAGGTCGGTTAAGAGCAGCACCGTAGCATTGTGAGTCTAAACTGTGTTCCCTAAATGAAGCTGCCCCAAGCCCCCGTGACTGCTGGATTCCACCTCTGGGGTTTGGTAGAATATCACAATTACATTTTCATTGTCAGCCAGCTCCATCTCTTTTCAGAGGGCAGGGCGATAGTAATCTGACTCACTGTCACAGTAATCTCTGTCACGGGAACTTCATAAATCAGCTCTAATTAAACAGGCGGCAGATTTTGCATGACGGGGAGCAGTTAATGTTGTGTTTACTAAATAAGAGCAGCTGAATTTAGTCTCAGATAAGGTCCCATTCAGAATATTCTCTCTCTGTAGATTAAAATATTGTCAGTATTACCATGACGACTGAAAACTGTTTACATGCCATAGCACTGGATCGTGACTAATTTTGGTGTAACAGATTAATCATACTATGAACGGAAGATACTTTTGCTTCGCCTTATAAGATTTCCGTTCTTGCACAGCACCTATGCAGCTTCTAGTGATAGTGGTGGCAGATTTATCAAGTGTAATTTACAGTGATTTTTGTAACATAGGATCTTCAGTTTCACACGGAAGTAACCAAAAAAAAGTTACTCATTCCTAGCTCAGTTACAAATGTTGCTAGCGGATTTAATCAGCTCTTGATAGCTAGCACAAGCTAATGATAAAATTCCTTGCCTGATAGCAGCAGTTCATGTGGACCAAACTGTAGTTTGTTTTTCATTGCTAGAACACAGTTTTCAAAACTATACACATTTAACCACAACCTCCACAACACAGTGGATTTACAGCACTCTGTTCAAATGCTAATGCACTGCTGTCAAAACTGTTAACCACGCATTCAAAACAGTACAGATTTCAGCCTGGTGCATTTCAAATAGAGGATAGATACCCAAACCGAGCCGGGGCGGGTTCGGACAGATATTTAGAAATGATGTTCGGGTTCGGGTCGGGCTCTGTCACATCAGCGCGATAAGGCAATGAACATTTTAAATTTAAAAAAGCTTATTATATGTAGGTGCGCGCCTGTGTTAACGTGCGTTGTTGCCCCGTGTGCGCTGATGTGCTCATCTGTTGACATTTCCGAATGCCTTCCTACAAACGTATGTCATTAGTATGAGAAAAAAAGAGGGTTTTTGTTCTTGTTCAGTTGTATTTGTCTGTTCAGTATGTTAAATTGTTTTTAAAAACAATTAAAAATTGAAATAAAAAAAAGTAATGGAGGTGTAAGCAATGGGAACACCACATTCATTTGTTTATAGATAATGCAGAGAGAAGACATCCAATTCGTTGATAAAAAACTTCTGGACCATTACTTTAGTTTGTAACATTTCCAGTAATTGCATAAATTATTACAGACAGAAAAATATAGAAAAAAAAGTATATATATATATATATAATTTTTTTTATTGAAATTCATGCAGTTCAATGTCTTATTGTACTCTGAAATGAAAGAATAGAACAAAAGAACGATTTAAGATAAAAAATAAATCATGGAATCAATTTATAAACCAAAATGTATTCCAAATTTTGGAACATCAAAGTATCCCCCACACTCGTGGCCTTCTTTCTACAATGGAAATCAAATATTCTTCAGAAAGGTCTTCCCAACTCAGTTGCAGAAGTTCCCATAAATGTGTGGCACTTGTAGGTTGCTTTGCTTTCGTTTTTCTGTCCCGTTCATCCCAAACCAGCTCAATGGGGTTTAAGTCTGGTGACTGTGCTGGCCACTCCATGTTTTTAAGCTTACCATCTTGTTCTTTTTTCCTGAGGTAGTTCTGGCATAGCTTGGACTTATGTTTTGGGTTATTATCTTGCTGTAGGATGAGCCCCTGACCAACTAGGTGTATACCAGAGGGTACTGCATGGCGCTGATAAATGCTGTGGTAGCCGTTTTGGTTCAGGGTGCCTTTCACTCTGTACAAATCACCGACCCTGGATCCACCAGAACAGCCCCAGACCATCACGCTTCCTCCTCCATGTTTGACAGTTGATGTCACACACTGAGGAACCATCCTTTCTCCTACTCGACAGCGTACAAAAATCCTGCGTGATGAACCAAAGCTTTCAAATTTTGATTCATCAGTCCATAGCACCTTCTTCCAGTCTTCAGTAGTCCATTGACGATGTTTCTTGGCCCAGGCAAGCCTCTTTTTCTTATTCTGACGTCTTAGCATTGGCTTTCTTGCTGCAACTCGACCTATCAAACCTGCAGCTCGAAGTCTTCTCTTTACAGTTGAAACTGAAACTTGCTTATTACGACAACTATTAAGCTGTGCTTGAAGCTGTTGTCCTGTGAGCCGCCTATCACGCAAGCTGTTGGCTCTCAGAAACTTGTCTTCTGATTCTGTTGTGGCTTTGGGTCTGCCAGACCTCTTCCTGTCAGAGTTTCCCCCAGTTTCTAAGTGCCTTTTGATGGTAAAGAATACTGTACTCACTGACACCTTGACTTTCTTCAACATTCTAACATTCTGAAGTGTTATGATGGTCTGTCTCTCTTCCATTGTTAATTGCCTTTTTCTGGCAACACACTACTTTCTGCAGTACAATACTGTTTAAAAAATGCTCACAAGAGTACGGTACCACAGTGTGTTCCAACAATACTTTTATACAAACAGAGGAGGTTGTAAGTAATCCAGACAAGTTGGAACACCTGTGGGAATTGGTAGCACCAACTTTCAAAGCTTAATCAACCTCCATTGCTGCAGAACAGCTTTACGTTGTTAACCCTTTTCTTGTTTCCTGAAAAAGGACTTTTTGTAAAATTCTGAAATGTACATTATTTTTATTTTTTTTTAACCTCAGGCAGTTCACCACTTACCTTTGTACCATTTCAAGCTATTCATTGGACTTGAACTGCTAAAATTTCAATAAAAAACTTGAACTATGAACTAATTGTTCATAGTGTTTTGAGACGTGTGTTTTGGAGTTGTGTTGCTTGGAAAGAGTTTTGCAGGTGATGTGAACTGTTTAGCTCAGGTGACTGTTGGTAATGCAGACCCTGTAAGACATTTTTGCCACTTTTCACCTAGTTCATCGATTTTTGTGGTAATTTTTTTTCCTTCAAATACTATAAAATACTATAAAATTCAAGAAAACACCCAAATTCAATGAAAGTAGTGAACTGATCATTTATTGTACTTGTGTAGACTGTGGTGCCGTTTGGCTAATCGTTTGTCCCCCCCACTGTGCCCCTTTTTTTTAAATTGAGGAACCATGTGTCATGTCAAGATGCCAGACAAATCAGTCATCTCAGTGGAGTTGACAGATTTAAAGGTCTGGAGGAGCAGCAGGAGCTAGAGTTAAGCTTAGATTGGGCCCGAAAAATCAAGACTGACCCTACCCGAGCTCGTGCATGTTGTGTCCGAGCCTGGCCCAACACATTAACTGTAATTATGAGCCCGATCCCGATTTAAACCCGACAATTTTTTAATACGTGGGCCATTATAACTGACGTTGTCAACTACAATTCCGAGTTGTTTGAACTACAGAAATCTGTTTAGAATTATCTTGATGAATAATGCATGTAAACTGCGTTGTTTGTTTATTCAGAATGGAATGGCTCGCAAATGGATCCGAATGAAGAAACGTAAAAAAAAAAACTTGACTCTAGCTCCCTCAGCCGAATAGCAACATAAAGCCCTGGAACCATATAGGAGACTTTCTTGTCTCGATAAGCTAATTTCCTTCGCCACGGTCTGCCTGTCGACGCACTGGCCGACAACGCGCCGGGTAGGCCTATAGGAGAGACCATATCTGCTGCTAAAGGACTTGTGAGAAATCTGAAACAATCTGGCCTGGTTGCGCAATTATCAAAGAAATTACAGATGGAGGAGACACAGCACAGTTTACCTCACACTCAAGTCAGTGCAGGACATCTACCCAGAGCTACAGGAGAAGCTGGAGAGGCTACTGTCGAAGCTTTTACCAGAGTAGGCCTGTTTAGTAAGCAGCATTTGATGGCTGCATTCCTTATAAAATGCAATTCATTGTGGAAGTAATCCAAGTATTCAGAATACGTTGACTCAGATTGAGTAATGTAACAGAATATTCTGTATTCTGTAACGGAATACATTTTGAAAGTACCCTTCCCAACATTGCGAGTATTGCTCTTATTAGGCAGTGAAGATTAGCTACGGTTGCTAAACTGTGATTGGACCATTGCTGTTTAGTAATGAAAGAGGAGAACTGCGCCCTACCACACACATAAACACCCACCTCGACGTGACTGAGTGTCTGTGTTGAAGAGCTGAAAGACGTCTGTTGTAGGTCATCTCACTTTAAATGTTTGTTCAAGTGAGTAAGTGGGTTTGAGCTGCATTACCACAAAGCAATCAAATTTATAGACACATACACACACACACACACACACACACACACACACACACACACACACACACACACACACACACACACACACACACACACACACACACACACATACAGAGACTCAGACAGTACCCACATGCTTTTTTGGCTAAAAACTTCAAAGAAACCTTCTATTTTCCCTTCAGCTGTACATGCTCACCCTATAAAATGTAATTACTCTGAACCTAAGCATGCACAAGCACACACATACACACACACACACACACACACACACACACACACACACACACACACACACACACACACACACACACACACACACACACACACACACACACACACACACGCATTTCTCTCTTTCTTCTGTATAGCATCCTTCAAAACGTCTAATGTATCATCAACTGTGTCAAATCTTCCGCTGCAAGATCTGAGATGTTGTTGCCACCACTGGCATTTTACATTTTTAAAAATATTTCCTTCTATATCATCATCCACAGGTTTCTATATTGCCCATTGTGGTGACAATCCCCATGAAACAATCATTTACTTTGATGCACAAGCACAATGATTGATCAAACATTCCAGATTGGTGACGTCAAGCGCAGCCACAAAATGAATATTAAACACCATCTGAGCTTTAGGGATAGGCGGAGAACATACAGTTCTGCTACATCCAATTCTGTAATACTGCTGCTGTTTCTTTCAGTGCCAGATGTCATCTTTTGAGCATGTTAATGTATCCACATCGCTGTTCACTGAAAGCCAGAGTGCAGGTGGTGTAGCTTGAAAAGGAAGTATCTGAAAATGACTGCTTTCAGTGTTGCATACTGTGCCGCTAGAAACAAGGTGATTGTGACTGACCTGTGTTTATCTGCTCTCCTAATCTCTCCGCAGCTGGATGCTTGGTGAGGCATGGTGGTGAAGATGGTTAGAATGCACTTAATGGGGCCACTGTCATGGGGCTGGGTCAAATGGCCGAGCATAATGGGAACAGGAGTCCTTTATCTGCTGCTGCTATCAACCTGTCTCGGCCAAGACACTGAAGGTAAAGGCAGTCTCTCTCCTCCCTCTCTTTATCCATCACTTTTTCAGTCACTCTATAGTCTTCATGTTTTCTCTCTGTTGAGAGTGGATTCAAGTCAGATCAGCAGGGATTTTCAGGCTTACTGTATCTTGCGTAGTGAGCATATCTCAGTGAGCATGAGTGTGGAACAATATTTTCCTGATTCATTATCAATCCTTTGATGATTATAGGTGAATAGGGGTTTTGTTTAGACACACACAACACAATTTGTCAAAGGGTGTTGAGTATTATATCCACCTTTACCTCTTATTATATCATTTATTATAGCCTTTTTTGTTCTTATTCCATTTCACCCATATACCATTGTTATGTTCTGCCTGGGCCACACTTACATAAGTAAATAATAACACCTAATGTCTCAACAACTATTGGATGGATTGCACTGAATTCTGAGACAGACACTTCCACTTCCTCCCGCTTTAAAAAATTGAAGCCCAAATATTCCATATACGGGTGCTGTCATCTTGTAATTTTGGAGCCAGAGTCTGCGCAGTAGTGATCGGGAGATGGTATAGAAGTCCCCTCAACACCTGCC
The DNA here is from genome assembly GCF_010015445.1 of Perca fluviatilis. Taxonomy (NCBI): domain Eukaryota; kingdom Metazoa; phylum Chordata; class Actinopteri; order Perciformes; family Percidae; genus Perca; species Perca fluviatilis. Next base: position 15,522,392 of record NC_053132.1, on the reverse strand, counting down.
CGACTAATCGTGAGTCATGCCGTTTTACTAAATTTTTATAGTATTATATAACTAATTAATAAACCAACTTAATCAGAAGAATGAACACTTGAACAAACAGTGCCGTAAGAACAATTTATTTGATGTGTAGTAGGCGGGACTTATGATGCAGCCAGCCACCAGGGGGCGATCAAGATGTTTTGGCTTCACTTTTGAAGAAAGTTGAATCATTCATAATAAATATGCCAGGGAAATTTTATATTGAAAAAGCACTCACGTTCATATTACCCTGAAATGAGAGCAAACTGAAGCAAGGTAAGACAGAAATGAAGTAATCACCGATGGGAGAGCTCAGCATAATGCTCTCTTGACTTTCTGCTCGATTTGTTAGAATATTAATATTCCATTTAACTTTTAGTCCTTGCGATTTATCTGGTTGGCATTTAGCTGACAGGGTTCTGCAGCCAAAGGTGAACGTATGTGAGTGTATACGCTTCTCTGCAGAGAAGGGGAGCCTGTGGGCCTCAAATGTGTACATGTACATGTAGGTTTTCCTGTCCCTTAAATTCAGATTTCCCTTGACCCATCTGTCCACCTGCATTCAATTACACCTATAAAACTGTGTTTCCTAAACAGGGTCTCTAAAACAGGATTGCAGGTCTTATTCTGGTAGATCGGTACATAACAAGAATAGTATGTTTTAATGAGCCTGGATTTTCCAGGTTGACAGACAATATATTACTCATTTTGGGTCCCCTCATGACACAAGTGTGTTTTTAATGAGCTCGAGTCCCAGGATGAGCAGTTGATTTGAAATGTTTGGACCCCCGCGTGACAAGAGTTCTGGTATGTTGTAATTAGCCTGTGTCCTAGGTACAGTAAGAGACTATATTTACTCACATTTGGTTTCCCAAGTGACAAGAGACCCAGTATATTTTTAATGCGGGTGAGAAACCACACATTGTGTCAAATCTGGCTTTTGGGCTGAAAGTTTAACAGACTCCAAACCCTTTAACTCCTGTTTGTTTTCCCTGAAAAACTTGTCTTAAAGGGGTGATAGAATGATTATATAGGGTATTTTACTCTGTTCCTTAAGGTTTCCTAATAGGGTATGTAACATTGGTTGGGCTGAAAATTGCCCAATGCTATTTAGGCCCTTAACTACCCTGTGAATATGGCTCTATTTGGAACAAGAGCTTTTCTTCCAAATATGGTATGCTCATTAATATTCCGAATGAGCTACGTGCTGATTGGTTTGAGCAAACTACATAGAAAACACATGGGAGACTCTCATATTTCAGACACTGCAAAGTTATACATTGTTTATCGGGCTATTCCATTACAAAATTCACTTCTGAAACTTTTTTATGCGAGAAATCAACTATGTAAAGCTCAAATATGGGCCACTTTACGAAAATGGATGGCTAATTGCAACTTTTGTCCGGCTGTGTGTCGGAGTTCAGCGCCGGTGCTGCCTGTGTTGCTGCCTCGTCGCCCGGCCTGCCTTCCTTCACAGACCCCGGCCTGCCATAAGGTACTTGGAGCCAAGGGGGTAAGCTTCGCTTCTGAACGCGAACCTCCGATGGCGCCATTTTGTTGCTACAAAGGTATCACCTCTTGTTAGCATTCCACTGACCGCCATTTTTTTTTTACGTCACTTGACTGCGAATAACTTTACATCTGAAGCGTTTAAAGACTCTATTTGTCCATTGTTTAATTCTAAAGAAACACGACAATGTATAAAAGGCTCCATTACCTTGTACCTCACGTTATGGCTCCGTAGCAGACGTTTTTGTAAAAATACGCTAACGATTGTGTCATAACTAAGTGACTTACTGTCGCACAGTAGAGGAATTACCGTATAGTACAGGAAAAGCTCGCAGGCAGTTTCGACTTACATTAGCTGTTTAGGTTTAATTACGAATGTTAACTAGCATGTTAGTTAGCAATAATTAGCCTGTGCTTATGTTATCTCCTTACATATACCTACGCTCTCCGTCTCTGTAAGATTGGAAATGATTGAGATTTCTCTTGGCACAGCTACAAGAAGACTTACAACTTTCAGACACGTTGCTCACGTCACATTTACGTTGTCTCTGTCAGTTGGAGGCTGCGCAGTAAAGGAAGAGATCACCGGAAAAGTGCTTCTAATAGCCTTCACTGGTCTCCGTCCAGAGCAACGGGGGCTATTGGTCCATTAATATATATGTCAATGCTTGGAGCTGGCAGCCCACTGCACTCTATACCTGCGCAAAGTCACCGTCTCTTGGGCTAATGACAACCAAATGCCCCTGCCCTGACAGAGCTCCAGGGCTTGCAACTCCCCTCTTCCTGCTAGCTAAATGCCCGGTGTATGTGAGTGAGAGCGCGGTCAGCGAGCTTGTTACGCCAGCAATCTCTTACCACAGGTTTCAGTTAATCTTTTAATGTGTAATTATAATGTGTTGAGTTATTTAAACAAACGATTGGGGAAATAAATGCCGCTTGTCCGCGAGTCCCATTGATAGAGCCTGCGGCTGGATGTAGATTTGTAGCTACAAATCACGGATAGTTAGCTTCATTTTCGGCGTCATTCCAAGTATATTTGCAGTTTGAATTTCATCACGCCACATATACAACATCTAGCTACATGTCTTATAAAGTTAACAACGGTGTCCGATTTTAAATTAATGCATATTTGTAAAGAGTAGGGCTTCCGTTAGCTGCAACTGTCCCTTCAATCCTAGCTACCTGTGTGGCTACAAATCACGGATAGTTAGCTTTATTTTTGGTCGTAATTCAAGTATATTTACAGTTTGAATTTCGTCACGCTACATATACAACATATAGCTAAATGTCTTATAAAGTTAACAACGGTGTCCGATTTTAAATTAATGCATATTTGTGAAGAGTAGGGCTTCCGTTAGCTGCAACTGTCCCTTCAATCCTAGCTACCTGTGTGGCTACAAATCACGGATAGTTAGCTTTATTTTTGGTCGTAATTCGAGTATATTTACAGTTTGAATTTCGTCACGCCACGTATACAACATATAGCTAAATGTCTTATAAAGTTAACAACGGTGTCAGATTTCAAATTAATGAATATTTGTGAAGAGTAGGGCTTCCGTTAGCTGCAACTGTCCTTTCAATCCTAGCTACCTGTGTAGCTAGCTACAAATCACAGTTAGCTTCATTTTTGGTCGTAATTCGAGTATATTTACAGTTTGAATTTTGTCACGCCTCGTATACAACATCTAGTTAAATATCTCATAAAGCTAACAACGGTGTCCGATTTCAAGTTAATGAATATTTGTCAATTTCAGAGGAATTCTAAGAGGAGCCTAGCTAGCTCTCATTTATAGAGCTACATCCAGCAGCAGGCTCTATCAATGAGACTCGCGGACAAGCGGCGTTTATTTCCCCAATCGTTTGTTTAAATAACTCAACACATTATAATTACACACATTAAAAGATTAACTGAAACCTGTGATAAGAGATTGCTGGCGTAACAAGCTCGCTGACCGCGCTCTCACTCACATACACCGGGCATTTAGCTAGCAGGAAGAGGAGACTTGCAGGCCCTGGAGCTCTGTCAGGGCAGGGGCATTTGGTTGTCATTAGCCCAAGAGATGGTGACTTTGCGCGGGTATGGAGTGCTGTGGGCTGCCAGTCGTGACGCAGCTCCAAGTACCTCACAGCAGGCCGGGGTCTGAAGGAAGGCAAGCCGGGCGGCGAGGCAGCTACACAGGCAGCACCGGCACTGAACTCCGACACACAGTCGGACAAAATTTGACATTGACATAGTTGATTTCTCGCATAAAAAAGTTTCAGAAGTGAATTTTGTAATGGAATAGCAGAGATCTGCATGACCTAGCTAGATTCAGAAGACTACCTGATCTCAGGTCAGTTGTGTAGCCTATGTAAATGTTGGGGCGTGACCGTTCTCTTAATACACCCATGGGCTGACAAAGGTTCCGGTTTTTGGGAGGTTGACGTCAACTTCCAGCTTTGTTGGGATTCGCCCGTTTTCAGCGGCAGTTTCAAAATATGAGATTTTCATAGTAAAGGGGTGTCAGTGGGACTTTGAGCTTCTATGTATGTCCTATTTACCCACCGAACTGTCGTTATTCAGCTATGACAGGGTAAAATCGGTTTTGCATTCTATCACCCCTTTAACTTCTAACTAATAAAGATCATAATGTTTTAATGCTCATTACTGAATCCAGTTTGACTTGTAGTGCTTACTCCAGCTATTGTTGATGGATTCAAACGTAACATTGAAATGTTTCTCGAACTGAAAGTAGCAGACTGAAATGCAAACTCTCTGCTCTGGTAGATTCCTGTACTTGACTTGACTCTGGTTATGAAGTCATTTGAAGCCTGCGGTGTGTGGGCAGCGCTTCACTGGTTGTTTTAATTTAATGTGACTTATCCGTGAATATAAACAAGACAAAACAGAAGACATTAAAAGAGTTCTGCTTGAGTTGCCATATATTGAGTCTGTGTTGTGATGTGTGTGTTCATGCTGCTGTGATTGTATTCCTTTGCACCTGTGTGATTGTCTAAGAGAGTTGCTTGACAATGAAACTGTGCTGGTTTGTGTGTGTGTGTGTGTGTGTGTGTGTGTGTGTGTGTGTGTGTGTGTGTTTGTGTGTGTGTGTGTGTGTGTGTGTGTGTGTGTGTGTGTGTGTGTGTGTGAGATAACATGCCTGGAATTATGTGGCTGCAGTGTGTGAAATGAAAAAAGAGACTGGTGCAATACCATTTTAACTAGATGTTACCTGATAGCTTCTCTCTCACCATGACTTTCTCAGGTCAGGCCGGCATTCTGCAAGATGCACTGCAAAAAAGACTTTGACTCTGACATGTAAATGTCAGTTCCTAGCATGACTGTGTCTCTCTCCCAAACTAGTTCCTACCCACTAGCCCTTCACTACGGAGTGTCACTCTGAATGATCTCATACTCACAGCTGTAGGCCTCTCTGCATTAAGAGGGATGGTATTAATACACAGGTAAAATGTTTGGTACAATCGCCACCATCTACCATCAGCAAGTAACATCCGTCACTTTAGAAACTGATAGATGGCATTATCGTTCAGCTGTTGATGTAGCCTACTGTATATTGTTTAACATCATGGCTACAACTATCAGCATGTTGAATGCCTTTTCTACCTCATTAACTATTTGCAAAGCCATTTTTAAGAAATATTTTCAAAGCTGTATTGTTTACATCCGTGTTTACTAGCTAATCAGTCCACTTCTTACCTGCCTTGAGTTTGCTTGTTGCTACTTTTCTTGGCGGATTACTGCCGCCAACTGTCTGGTCCCAATCCGTGGACTGGCGTAAAACCACCTGTATGTTCATCATTGTGTGCATAATAATATCCAAATGAAACAGGAACCCTTTCATTAATTGTCCATCTATTGCCACATACTGTAGCACAAAGCATAGTTCCAGTGTCTCTTTTTCTGCAATTCAAATTGTGAAAAACAAAAATCCAGAGTGCTCCAATTATACTTTTTTATACCACTTGCTAATATCTAGGCAATTAATTGTACTTTAAAAGTACTCTGAATTGATTTCACAATTGTGTTGTCAGTATCAGGGGTTGTTTTTCTGGCCACGATAAGCTTTGCAGCCAAGCCAACAACCTTTTCATCTTCCATCATTTTCAACCTCGATATAAAAACAGAACAATACATGTGCAATCGAATGCTGTCCGACACAGCAAATAATACCTTTGTGAAGTCTATCATTTTATGAATTTCATTCTTGTATTAGACTCTATTACATTGTGCACGGTATAAGTTGCTCATGAAGAATATGTTACACCCCTAATGCCAGTTTGGTGGGCTGGCACTGCAGATTGATGGTATATTTTGTGCATGTGTCAGCATGTGTGAGGGTGTCAGTGTGTGGATGTGGGTGGAGTTGGAGTGTTCAAGGTGATTTTAATATTTATTACTGCTTCCCTTTGTTGTTAGATGTTTGATCAGAAGTGAACGTCTCTCCCATCTGCCCTCCCTTCTCTTCTTCCTCTGTCTTTTTCCTTCTCATTGGCTTTTTTTTTCTCTGTCTATTATTTCTTCTCATCAGCCACTGTCATCTCCCTTTTGTAACCCCATATCTGAGGCAGACTGGTACTTCTCTAGATTGGTATTTTTTCGCTTCAGGAACTTTTCCCCTTTCACATTATTTGCTGTTTTTTTTCCTGTTTTTTGTGCTGCCTTCCCTTACTGCTTCATTCTCAATCCCACTCTTTTCTCCATCACTGTATATTACCTTCAAAAGAACACAGCTTATTTATTGCGTCAAGTCAATAAATTGTACTAAATAAAGTCCTTGACGCACACGGCACATATATAACTTTAGAGAATCTTAGTCTGTATTGTAATAATGTTCTGCTCAAATGCCACTGAGTAAGAGTTCAGATAAAACATCAAATACAATGGGGAAAAGGGGAAACATTATAGAAAACAGAACAGAAATTACATGTAAAAAAAATGCTTTTAAAGGAATAGTTAAACATTGTGGGAAATAGTTTTATTTGCTTTCATTTAGAGGTTGCATTAAAATCTTATTTATTTGCTTGATTATCTTGCTTGTTTAACCTGTATGTTAACATAGAAGAAAAAACTTACAATTTGTTGTTTTTGGGTCAGTTACAAGTTGAAACTAGCCTGACAAGCCAGACCCACATCAAGATGTTGGGTCTGAGAACTCACCATTGACAGGGCTCAATCCGAGGGGCGGGATAAACGGTTGTCTTTCAAATTCCCTCTGCACGCAATAGGATAGCGCTACAACCAGGCAGAGCAACGAAGAAGGTAGTGAAGCTAGTTGATAGATTAAACTTTTGCTGTAGCCGGTCGTCAAAACTCCGAACACATCTTCCTTTTTTAAGAATGATTTCAGTGTAGTTCTTTGTTCTTTTCTCAAAGAAAAGCTTAACTCCAAGTCTTCCAGAAGACCGCTGTTCCCAGCAGCAGCAGCCATAAGCCCGCCCACCGACTCTATACATGATGTGATTGGCCTGACCAGAGTTTGGTTTTTCTAGCTCGCAAGTCAACGGAGAGTGCCTAGTCCCCCCTGGCTACAAATTAAGGGTGTTTTCGCACATACCTTATTTGGTCCAGACTTTCGGACTTTTTAGTTTGATCCGAACCAAAATTACAGGTGTGAAACCTCCCCCGGACCACGGTCTGGCTCAAAAGACAAAATTTTGGTCCGATAAAAAGAGGTGTCTCGGTCCAGACCAAACCATGGTCCGGTGGTTTATAGTGTGAAAGCATTTTTTTGGATGGTTCGGACTTTTGGACCAAATACAAGAAGCTCTAGCAGGCTCTCCTTGTGTTACAAGACCGGGGAAGCTCCTTTAAGGAATAGCTCGGTGCTTAGTGTGAGAGAGAGAGAGTAACGGTGTCAGCGCTCAGAGAAGACAGCTGTCGGCTATCAGAGCAGAGAATACATCAGTTTATTTGTTAAGTGGTAGTAAATGTACAGTGTAGGTTTCCGTTTGTCTCTGAATAAATGCTGCAGAAAGAAAGTTCCCGTGAACAAAAAGAGCCGCGGCAGTAGGGGAGAGCAGCAGTCAGTTGAAAAAACTCCGACACAGAGAGAGGATACGAGAGAGAACAAACCAATCAATTATAAGGATCTGGAGACGCAGCTCACGTATGTGATGACGGCAGGACATAGTTTTGTCACGTATAGATCTTTAGTGCGCTTGCATAACTGCAGTGTGAAACCAAAACTTAATGGATCAAATGTATACAATGTAACAAAAACATGAACCTTGGTCCGGACCTTGGTTCGGACTTTCCTGTGTGAAAACGCCCTAAATTTCTGCCGCTAGGGTGCGTCTAGATTTCTAGGCTAAGTTGAAACCATTTCTTGATAAACAACATGTTACCCATCCACCCAGCATGTCATGCTGCACATAGTCACATCGTTTTTTTACATATATGGGTTAAACAAAGGAGTGAGCTTTAGAGATGTTGGTAGGGATTTTCTTCACTTTGGAAAGAGGCTAGGCGATCGGTTTCTCCCTGCCTCCATTCTTCATGCTAAGCCTAAATACATACTGACTCTAGCTCTGCACTTAAAGGTAACCTGTGGAGTTCTCTTTCACACACACTGTGTCTTTAAGGTCAAACTTTCCTTTTGCGTAGCAGATTTTTCAGGATTACAACATCATTTCACAGTGTCTTTAAAACATTGCTCTGTAACACTACCAGTAGTAAAACAAACTCAGCAGGGTACATTTAAAGCGTGGACATGACATTGACATTGATCTTCTTATCTCTTTCTTACAAAGAAAGCAAATAAACCTATTACCCCAAACGTTTAACAATTCCTTTAAAGTGTTTTTATGATCTCTTCTATGGTCAAAATCCAGGCTATAGACAATAATGTGGATCTGAGAGTTTGCTGGCTACCATAAGAGCATTTGGGGTTACTGGAGGGGTGTATTTCCACCATGTGTCCTCACAACAACTACCGTCTGATTACCACCACTACCGCTGTCAGCTGTGTTCAACCCTACACCGGCTGGGAACAGACCTGACATACTGAGACAGGGATGGAGAGAGAGGGTGAGAGGTAGTCAGGATAATGGATAAGCCAGCACAGTGACAAAGTGGTGATCCCTACAGCACTGAGCCTGTGTGTGTTTGTGTGTGTGTGTGTCTTTGTGTGTCTTTGTGTGTGTGCGAGCGGATCTACAATCCGTTTTCTCCAGAGAAACATCAATCTAACACAAGGTCACACTGTCTCTCTTCTACAATCCTCTCCTTTTACTCCTCTCTTCACAACCCCTTCATCCAGCCTTTCCTTCTCCTCTCTTATTTCAGCCTCTACCAATTCTACCCTTTTTTTTTCTTCCCCTGAAACGTCTCTCCTCACCTCTCCAATTTTGTCTCCCCTGTTCCTTCTCTGTCCTCCATGGATGAATGGATCTGGGGGAGGATGGATGAATAGATGAATGGGTGATGGATGAACGGCTGGCTGGTAGGGTAGCAGAGGAAAGACGAAGAGGAATCGGGCCCCAGGGAGAGGTGCAGATTGGTGTACCTGCTGATGGAAGCTTAAAAAGGACATGACACGAGAACTTTTAGAGGAAAAAAACACCCTTTCTCCTGTCTGTCTGCACCCTTTTCTACCATATCTCTGAATCCTCGTTTAAAAGATTGGGAAGTATATTTTTAAAAGTCAAGCCTGTCACTTCTGTTGCAAAACCTTTTAGTACGTGGGCTGAAATGCATTGTGGGCAGTGTTGCGGAGCAGACACCATGGCATTGGTTAGAATGAATGAAAGACATTACTAGCGTGGCTTCTTGTTTTAACATTTTCATTTATACAGTTTTAATAATGTGCTTTTAATAAGTACATTATCTCAAATGGGTTCTTTGCATAGTAATTGCGTTATATCAAAAAGGCCCAATTTGTAATTAACTAACAAACCCTGTGGAACACTATTAATGGCTACACGCCCACTGTACAACACATTGTTCACAATATTAGGTCACTGTGACACCATTTATCATCATTCATTTTATTGTGTGCATATGTAAAGGACACTCAAAACGTATTTTTGCAGATGTTGCTGCATTGTTCAAAAGGGTATTCTAAAAGCTTAAAAAAAAAGACATTTGCTTGATGCAACCGCATATTGAATGGCAGACTCTTCCATCTTCCTTCTTGTTATATTATCAATTTTCCTTCAGACTTGCTCACCAGAGTGGACAGTTTCATCATAAAATGTTTACTTTGCCATTTTTTGAGCATGCCATATCCAAATTCTGTGGCCATCAATCAACAGTGGAAGCAGCTTTTTCAAACTCCTCTCTCCTTTTAAGACAGAGATCTTTTCAGAAATCTGATCGACACAGATGTCTCTTGAGATAACTTTTTTCATATTATTTTAGCATATTTGAAAGTTCAACGTCGCTGGGTTTTCCCATTTACAGTCTAGACTCCAGGCAAGTTAGCCAAGCGAGTATTTAACAGATGGTAACAAGGATGCAGTCAAGTTCAACTTAAACTCAAATGAGCACATTTTCACAAAATGGCATAGTGAAATATTTCATTAAAAAGCTTTAGAAACTTTTTTTGAAAGTGTTGAGCCTGAAATTAGAAAGTTATCAGCCACTAATTATTATATCAATATATGAAGGAGCTTGGAAGTGTTGTGGGTAGGGGGCCCAGATAGCTCAGTTGGTAGAGAGGATGTCCATATATAGAGGTTTACTCCTGAACGCAGCGGGCCAGGGTTTGACTCTGACCTGTGGGTCTTTACTGCATGTCATTCCCCCTCTCTCTCTCCCCTTTCATGTCTTCAGCTGTCAAAAATAAAGGCTGAAAATGCCCCAAAAAAATGTTGGTAGGTGGATTTTGTTACCTTGGCAGAGCTTAACTACCTGTTTTCGAGGGCATTTATGCTAAGCTAAGCTAACTGGCTGCTGACTGTAGCTTCATATTTGTCGCACAGACATGAGAGTGGTATCGATCATCACAACTCTCAGTAAGACAACAAATTACTTCCTAAAATTTCGAGCTATTTTTTTATAGCAATATTGCGTTGTATTGGTAATTCTTTTGCGATTTGTGGCACTCTCACAGTTTCAGAGTGTAATTCACTTATACACAGCTGCCGTAAATATGGACAGCTGTACACGTTTTTGTTATGATTACATTACTTATGATCAAAACCTAGCGAGTCAACATTTGCAAACACAGCCAAACATCAAGCAAGTGCAACAACACAAGACATAGCACAAGACATAAGCCGGCTAATATTACTTACTCGCCCAGGAGCAAGATGGCTAGCTTGCCCTTTGTTTTACAGCCTTTTATTTCACAAAGCTATCGCCAACGACTAAAAGCCAGTCCGATTTCTTCGGCAGCAGCTTGATCCAGTATCATCAAAATCAGGACCGTAAAGTGTTACGCACTTCCCCCCATAGGCACCGATTTATTGTTTTCCTCCGTGGGTGCTCACGGGCGCACGCCCTTTAAAACAAAAAAAAAAGTAGTCAAAAATGTTTGCATTTCAGAACCTTAGGAAATGGACAGCGGCCGACACGAACACACACGCCTATTAGCTCGATAATAAAGCCGTAAAATAGGCTATTTTTCAACTCCACTTCTCACAAATACAGATAGGATTGGAGATGAAAAGTTAAACTGACACGTAACCGCGATCAGCTTCGTGGCCCTGGTGGAACTCTCTGCACTGGTGGAGGATGTCGATGCACTTGCATCATTAGGTTTTGCTTTTTCAATAACAAATCTGTCCATGTTAGTCTCACTCTGATTACCTAATGCACATGCACACACTGTATAGTGGGGGGATGGAGGGGGTTCACTAAAGAGGCGTTTTCATCCGAGAGACGCTGTGATTGGTGGATAGGATATGGAGCAGGGGACGGACAGCAACGTAACCAATCACACTATGACAGATGCTCCACTTAGCACCAACTGCAATGTTTAATTTTAAATGAATGTAGCCTACTGGCAGTCTGGCACACGTGGGTGCTCAGTATTTTCCATGGGTGCTCAAGCTCTGGAGCACCCACGGTATCGGCGCCTATGCGCCTATCCCAGGAGATCCGACCCGCTCGCCAAAGTTACATAGTGCGGAAAAAGGCAATCGGGGCACAGCGGGGGAATGACAGAGGCACCATTCTCCTGATAACAAGTCAGAGTAGCATCAAAATGATTTTGAAGCTGTAAACAGTACGCAATGTTGCTTTAAGGTTGTTTGCTTTACCTGACTACATTACCAACATCATTCAACCCATTCCCGACTGGATAAGAAACAAGAATACAGAACATAATCTTTAGAAGATCGCTTGCGAAATGAGCCCCACATCTTTCACAGACCCAATTCAAAACATCACCAGATGAAACAAGTCAATTATTTCAGTGGAAGCAGGCCAGTGCGATGGCTCTGATGCCTGTGGTATTCTTCACTGTCATTTGGGAAGAAAGCATCCTCAGCTTGCCAATACTTCCTGCTGGTCCATGTCTGATTCTATGCCATGGAGCTAACCTCTGCAGACACACTGCTAATATCTTGTTGATTATACTGTATGTACTGCTTCTATGATTAGTATTCTGATGTTCTCACCAAATACACTCACTTAAAGGATTATTAGGAACACCTGTTAAATTTCACGTTAATGAAATTATCTAATCAACCAATCACATGGAAGCTGCTTCAATGCATTTAGGGGTGTGGTCCAGATCTAGACAATATCCAAATTGAATGTCAGAATGGGAAAGAAAGGTGATCTAAGCAACTTTGAGCGTGGCATGGTTGTTGGTGCCAAATGGGCTGGTCTGAGTATTTCACAATCTGCTCAGTTACTGGGATTTTCACGCACAACCATTTCTAGGGTTTACAAAGAATGTTCTGAAAAAGGAAAAACATCCAGGATGCGGGGCGAAAATGCCTTGTTGATGCTAGAGGTCAGAGGAGAATGGGCCGACTGATTCAAGCTGATAGAAGATCAAGTTTGACTCAAATAACCACTCGTTACAACCGAGGCATGCAGCAAAGCATTTGTGAAGCCACAACATGCACAACCTTGAGGCGGATGGGCTACACCAGCAGAAGACCCCACCGGGTACCACTCATCTCCACTAAAAATAGGAAAATGAGGCTACAATTTGCACAAGCGGACCAAAATTGGACAGTTGAAGACTGGAAAAATGTTGCCTGGTCTGATGAGTCTCGATTTTTGTTGAGACATTCAGATGGTAGAGTCAGAATTTGGCGTAAACAGAATGAGAACATGGATCCGTCATGCTTTGTTACCACTGGGCAGGCTGGTGGTGTAATGGTGTGGGGGATCCCTTTCACCTTCAGAACTGCCTTAATTCTTTGTTTCATGATTCAACAAGGTGCTGGAAGCATTCTTTAGAAATGTTGGCCCATATTGATAGGATAGGGTCAAACACAGTGTTAGTATGGTGTTCCTAATAATCCTTTAGGTGAGTGTATGTGCTATTTCCCCACTATGTTCCATTGCGATGCTTAACATATGTTACTTTACTGTGTCTACATAAATGCAAGTGGGAAACAGCTAGCCTGGCTCTAAGGCTCACTCATTAAAACGCTATATCTTGTATGTAAATGTAAGTGTAAAAGCAATTAATGGCTTTAAAGAGGCTTATGGAATGTCAAACTATTCCTTCAATATTGTGACAATAACAAAACATTAAAGCCGTTATTAATACCTTTTTTATAGGCAGCTCTCCTCTGCAAAGTGACTCATTCTACATATCCAATGGACACACAAACACACGTCAGTGTTGTCCAGGTGCCTCCACTGAGTCACAGCCTCAGCATGTATATTTTATGGTAACTCTAGCATGTGTGAGTGTGCGTGTGCAGACAGGCATTTGGGCTTGATTGTGTAAACTGTGTAAAGTGGTGTGAATGTGCACATGGAGTGAACGGTTCCTGAGCAGCATGTGTGTGTGAGTGTATCATAGAGACAGTTGCTAAGCTGTGTGTACTGAACAACAATAGCTGTTTTCAGCAAGCCAAAGCCTTTTTTAACTCTCGGGTGATATATGCAGTCACAGTCACTTTTCTCTTCTTTCTTAGTCGACTTTGTTCTTTTTTTCCTGCCACCCTTGGCCTGCTTATTCTGCCTGCCAAATTTAGATGGACACAATTTGAATAGTAAATAAGAAGGATATTGATTGAAACACTCCAGGTTTAAATAAAGAGGTGTTGGGTAGATGATGAATCTGAAACAGAGCGAGCTTTTCTCGTTGACTGCCGGAGATATTGTCTGAACAGAGAAAGGTCTATTTCAAAGTCTTTTTTTATGTGGTCCACACCTTGAACACTCAACCTCCTATTCCCCTCACACAGCTCTTTGAGGAGCTTTTCATCAGCTTGACAGAAACCTGGCATTAGATGGATTTATTCACTTGTCCATGCACAAACTCATTTCTGTGATTATTTTTTTTCCCCAGAAACTTTGAAAGTGAAGAGCAGCAATTGTGCGCTTATCGGAGAATAAGTGAGTGCTTATAGGAGGACAAGTACTTCAGTGAGGAAAGAAATGCACATGTAAACTTTAGATGGTGAGCATGAGTGGACACTTAAGGAGGACATGTATATAAGAGAACACTAACTGTGCTATTGGTGCCCCTTTATTGGATATCTCATACAAACAAGTGTTCTTTTGTGAGGAAATGTGCCAGTGACCTTTATGAAAGAGGAGCAGAGAATTTGCATTTCTGTGCAATTGACTCCTCATTTAGAATTTCCTTCCTGGTGTGCTTAAGTTAACCTATCATGCACCGCGAAAGGAAATGAGAGTAACACATAAATACATTTAGGACCTGCTAACAAAACATGGCAACATAATTGATTTCATCTTCATGGTTACACTTTTGTGCAAACACATGGAAGCATTTGGTTTAATCATGAGCATTACCTATCCGTTCCCAGTATTCAGTCTTAAAAAGATGTAGCTAATTTCAATTTGAAATCTCATCTGTCACTTTAAATTACAACCCAGACTGTTTACTGTTTCATCCCATTTCATTTTTATTATTTGAAGGGGAAAGCACACTGACAGGTAGAGAGAGGCAGGCAGATGAGAAGAGACAGAGGAGGGAAGAAACCGAGGGGAAAGAAAGAGACAGAGATGCCCCATAGAGAACAAATGGCTGGTTAGTAATAAATGAGGGGCATCAGCTTACACTGAAGGATAAAAAGGCAGTCAAGCAGGGGATACACATCTGTTATCTGCACACACACACACACACACACACACACACACACACACACACACACACACACACACACACACACACACACACACACACACACACACACACACACACACACACACAGGCCAGCTGCAGTGTGATGTAACTAGTGCCTATTGTTCCATGGCCCCTGCATCTTTCTGGATTTCTAACCAGAGATGCACCCATAGAAAAGTTTAAAAAGGTGACGGGGTAAAATTCTCGCTAACCACTACAGAGACCTTGGATGGTAGACGAAGGCACAAGCAATCAGGTTGGTTTGTGGATGGAACAGCTAATGAGGGTTCACACTGGTCAGGGCACCTGCACAGAGAGGTGGAACTAATAGTACAGCATGTACTTTACACTAGCCTGGTCTCACAGAATTCCGTGAAATTATCACAAACTGTTAACACCTAATTACATGGTGGTGGGACAGAATGTGTGAAAATTCTGTCTGGCCACCACGGAAAACAATGCCAAAGTAAAGTCAATGAGAAGATGACGTAGCATTAAGAGCAACAACCGTAGCGAGTAGTATGAATGCCCGAAAATCTGCGTAGGGAGGTTGGTTGGGTTGGTGGACGGGTCAAACAACACAGGACTTTCACCCAGGAGACCAGGGATCGTGTCCCGCGTGTCCAACCATCCCGTTGCTCTTTTTCTAAACCCATCCCATCCGCTGTATACGGCCGTCCCGTTCTTCTTTTCCTAAATGCAAACCGTTGTTGTCCTGCCGACCCATGACCTTTTCCTTAACTTAAGGGGCCGTGTTCATTTCACGGAATTATTCCGTGGGCCCATCACGGAATTTTTGACGATAAAACTCAAATCACTTGGTTTGAGGGAGATATTTAATTTTGGGAAATATGTTTATTTGTGTCCTTTCCAAGAGTTAGGTGAGCAGATCTGTACTGCTCTCATAATGGTTAATTAATTATGGAGCTTAGCTTAGCATACAGACTGGAAGCAGGGGGGAAATAGCTAGCACGGCTCTCTCCACAGTTCAAAAATCCACCCAGCGGCACCTCTAAATCTCACAAACAATTAGGGATGCACCGAATGATGGCCACCGAAATAATTCGGCCGAAAATAGGTGCGCACGCTTTATAAATGCAGCAAACATGTCTGCAGTGTGGAATCACTGTCAATACTGTCAAAAAACGGCAATATTTAACGACTCCGATCCTAGGTACTTGTCTGCTCCTTTCACGAGCACTGACAGCGAGAGACGCTGCATCTTATGTCATCGCCCAGACCAAAGAAGCCACCATGTCTGGAGAAGCTTATTGTTTTATTGTTAACTGTTAACTCCCTTTACACCATCTTCGCTATCTCTTTGTCCTCTTTCTTTTCCCTTACACAGCAGCACTCATAGCCTAAGCTACTCCCGATCCCTGCTCCACACACCATGTCCACACACTCACATTACATTATATAACATTGAGGAGCCCTTTCAAACTGTTTTTCCAATCAAATGTTCACTGTCTATTTTCTTGGGCAATACGTTGAAATTACCAACAGTTTATACTGATGTTATACTCCTCAAAACACCCTCAAATTTGCGGGCAGGACAGTTTTCTTGACTTTTGACGGTTATATCTCCACAGTTGCAGGACACATCAGAACAATCTTTCTTTTATTTGTTGTTTTGCAACTTGAAAATGGGAAGACCTTACCTATCACTCACAATGTTAGTTTATATCAAGAGACACACATTCCCTGGGAACATAGGTCCCTGGGTTAGGGTTAGTAGTAGTTAGTAGTGTAAAGTGCATAAGTTAGAATCTATGTCTAAACTAGAATGTTCATACAAAATATCACGCACATATTGAATTCTATAGTCTCCCAAAGAAATGAGTACAATACGATTCTATCAGCTCAGGTTAGTAAGCGGATGAACAGAATTAAGCAAATGTAATTTGAAATAGGCAGACCTGTATGAAGTACTAGAGACCCATACTTGAGTAAAAGTACAAGTGCTCTATCAAAAAAGTGACTTGAGTAGAAGTAGAAGTGCTCTTTAAGCACAACACTTAAGTAGAAGTACTAAAGTATTCAACATTTTTTGTACTTTTTGTACTTACGTATTGCAAGTAGGTTATTTTAAAATGTACTACTCAAGTACTGAAAGTAAAAGTACAAGTGTTGTGTTATTAAGTTATTAAAGAAAGCAGTCAAAAGTTTGAATATCATATTGTTTATATTATGTCAAATGTTTAACCTAAGGCTGTAGCCAAAGGAATTAACAAATATTTAAAGGGGTGATAGAATGATTATATAGGGTATTTCACACTGTTCCTTAAGGTCTCCTAATGGGGTATGTAACATTGATTGGGCTGAAAATGGCCCAAGTGATTTTCTGTGGGCCATTAACTACCCTGTGAATATGGCATATTCCGTTGTAAAGTCTGGAACACTGCATTTACGCCAGTGGTTCATTTTCAATATCCTTGAAAAACTTCCAAAGTTTGTTCTTTCTAAAGTCCTACATATTGTGGGAGATCCCGTCAGAGCTCCAGCTCAGCGGGTCTGTGAAGGGGGAGAGGCTGACAGGGAAGGCAGCAAACCCGGCCGCCGCCTGTCCCGGCAGATTGTGGAGCTGGTGAAGTCCGATACTGTCCTACCAAATTTGCAATTAGCCATAAATTTTCGTGAAACAGCCCATATTTGAGCTTTACATAGTTGATTTCTCGCATAAAAAAGTATGTCATATTGTATGTCCTACCCACCAAACTGTCGTTTTTCAACTATGACAGGGTAAAATCGATTTTGCATTCTATCACCCTTTATATATATATATTATATAATATATAATAATATATATTATATACAAATATTAACAAATACTGAAATAAAATGTACAATTATCACACTGTGCAAGTAAAATTAACATCCTCTCCAGCACAGTAACGATTAAAGCCCCCAAAAATGTATCACACACTAGCTAGTAACATGTGTGATGTAGCTACAGGAAAGTTAAACTAGCAGCTTCACATCACAGGGTCAAACGGTTAACATTCAGGACTCACTGCAGACTGAAACAACTCAGGAATAGCTTAGTCTGCTGCAACAGTAGCTAAATAGAAAGAGTACAAAATAACATCATCTCTGACTTCTGAATGGGCAACCGTAATGAAAAGAAACACGTTTCTTAGGTAAATTACGTAATTAGCGTACGTAACTAACGTACACACACTGTAACCTACACAGTCTCTGTAGCGTGAGGAATTCACAACAGTAACGATGCAGCACATAAAAAATCTATTGGAGTAAAAGTATTTCATTCATCGAAAATATGTACTCAAGTAAAAGTGGAAGTAGGAGAAAAAAATAATACTCCAGTAGAGTACAGATACAGCCTTTTAGTACTTAAGTAGAGTAGTGAAGTAGTTCTACCTCGTTACTATACAGCTCTGGAAATAGGAGACAAACCTCAAAAAAATTTTGGCACGACAGCTGAGACAGGCACAGGCCTCTTAGGCAATACTGAGAATGAAATCAGACACGGGCATTGTCCTTACTGACCCTTAAGAAATTAAAGTTTTATAGACGTCTATTCAAAGCTGTATAAGTCAAATAAATGGTAATAGAACTGCAAAGATGAATTGATTAGTGGTCGATTATTTAAGTCATCACCAACAATTTTTTGGGTATTTTGAGTCATATTTTATGAAGAAAAAAAAGTTACAATTTCTTCATTCCAGCTTCTTAAATGTGACGTTTGTTTTAGTTTCTTCTCTCCTCTTTGACAGTAAACTGAATATATAATATAATATATTTGAGTTGTGGACAAAACAAGACATTTGAGAATGTCATCTTAGGCTTTGGGAAACACTGATCGACATTTTCTGACATTTTATAGACCAAACAACTATTCGATTAATCGAGAAAGTAATTGACAGGCTAATCAACAATGAAAATAATCTTTAGTTGCAATTAAGTAATTTCTCTCCAGAATGAACCTGCCTTATCTTAACAGTGAATCAATAGCGGAGTTAGAGAAAGACGTCTCTATTAAAGAGATTATAGAAGCAATTAAAGAATTCTTGAATAATATTGCAACATATGTTTAAACATGCTTTTAAAAAGGGCCCTAATGAGTGAGAAACATCATCTTACAGACCTGTGTCAGTGAAAGAAACAAAGTTGATGAGTAAAATTCTTACTAACTGTTTAAAAGTTTATATCCAGATGATTGTACACCCTGACTAAACAGGCTTGATTCCCATTAGACATATCCATTTCATCCTACATTTATTTAATATACTATATGCTAAACACAATAAGGAGTCAGTTGTAATTTCAATAGGCTAACAGAAAGCCGTGAAGATTGCTGTTATATGCCATTTTAGATATACCCAGCAATAACCTGCAATACAAATATTAATAAGAAAAACGTGCAAAAGTTCAACTTGGTTTGAGGGTCAGTTTTAAATCAGCACGTCTGTTAGCTAAGAAAACATTCTTTGCCTCCTTAGCGGACACATTAAAAAGCAATCATTTTCAGCTAATAAGATAAACAAATTTTAATCCCTGGGACAGTTGAATCTATATTTGGGAATGCTCAATATACCATCTCCCATAGCAAGAAACAAGACACAATACCAATGAATAGATTATCTCAATCTATGATGTCACCCAGTTGTAATGTTTTATCGTGGAAAGGAGGAGAGAGAGAGAGAGAGAGAGAGAGAGAGAGAGAGAGAGAGAGAAAGTGTGATCATTGTTCCATGAAGTCTATTTTCTAGATGAGCAGATATCCGTCTTCCAGCCTCCCTGTGGGATTTTTTTCCTAACTATCCTCGAGAGCTGAACAATAATGTTGCCCTGTCTCGTGAATGTGGGTGTTCTTGTATTCAGAGACGGAGAATTCTTGAATGTTGGTGCTGTTTCTCCTCCTTTGAATGGGACCATTTAAGGCCTTTGGCTTGGGTTCATAGTAATAAAGTAATATAAGAGCTTCTGGTGGCTGTGAAAGGAGGTAAAAAAAGCTTACAGAAATACAGTAAGCACATCAACATTTGTAGACTGTACATACACCTCACAGCACATTTCTTATTTGCTTGTTATTTCGCACATATTTTTCAAAACCTCCACTTACTGCATTCACGTTTGACTCCCCTCTTTCCGGTTGTTTTGTTGCTTTGCTATGAAAGTTAATTCTTATCTTTCATGATTTTTCTCGTCTGCTTTTTCCTCCCTTCTTCCCTTCTTTGGCTACTACCTTCTTCTTCCAATTCTCTCCTTCCTGATGTTTCAAACTGCAGACTGGCAATATGAGGGTAAGAACTATCTACACTTTTTTCTTCTGTTAACTGTGCAGAGATGGTTTGGGGGGCGGGGGGTGCACGCACACACACACATGTGTAGAGTCTTTAAAGGAGAACATTTACAATACCTTTCATCAACAACATTCAACAAGTGAAATAATCTATATGCTTCATGGTTGAGTTTTCAATTTATCTTTTCTACATTGTATAGGACTAAAAAAAGCATACAAGGTACCAATGTTAACTCTAAATTCCCTTTTTCTTTTCTACCCCCTCCAGAATGTAAACTGTCTCGGTCAGGTCCTCCTGCTACCATCGTGGCCATTGATGAAGAAAGCCCTAACGGTAAAGTAGTCAGCTGTTTTACTTCATTCTGTGCTGTAAAGTTGATTTAAATAGAGGTTTATAACTTCAGCTGCAACAAGTGAACACTTTCGTTAGAATGTAAGTTTTTAAAATAAGCATCACCTTTTTTCCGTATGTTAAACAAACACTGTTGGATGATTTTGACCTTTTCAACAGATGCTGATTGGCATGGCATGCAACCTGCAGTCATTAATATTGATTAGGTCTGCGCCAACTGTGTCATGGTTGGCTCCCTGTCCCAGAAGATAAGACATTGGGTCATTCAATTTGAGCTAAATTACTGTGTATGAGCATAAACAACAACAAGATATGAGCAGTGTGTATGCTTGTGTTACAGAATTTCAAATGTGAAGCCACAGCCAGCAACCGGTTAGCTTATCTTAGCCTAAAGACTGGAAACGGGGGAAAGAACTATCCTATCTCTTTTCGAAGATAACAAAATCTGCCTACCAGCACCTCTAATACTCATTAATTAACATTTTATATGTTTGTGTTAAATCCGTAGTCTCTCCTGGTTGCAGGAAATAGTCCCATATACAATACCCGTAGATCCAAAAGATCTTATTTTTACGCATCAGGTTTTGGAACAAACAATAACTACTTATTTTCTGATGGGGAAGAAGTGAGCTATAATTAGGTTTACGAGTTAAACGTTTTTTTTTACATAATATATAATTTTGGTTCCCCAGACCTTGATGTTGTATGTCAAATGATTGTTGAGCAACTAAATCCTTGAGTTAGACAAAAATGATCGGATTCTTGACGTTTGTTTGTTTGGAACTCTTAATTTTAATATTTGAGACAAATAGCTATTTTCTCTTCTCTTCTCTTCTCTTCTCTTCTCTTCTCTTCTCTTCTCTTCTCTTCTCTTCTCTTCTCTTCTCTTCTCTTCTCACCTGCCACAAAACAAGGCTGCCAGTGTTTTCAGACACCTTTTATCCAAACACCAAAGGAAATATCTCCAGTGTATTTTTTGTCTCCAGAGTTATCTCAAACTGTTTAAGACCTTCTTAGCTAATTAGTAGCTGGTTTGATGGATCTGCTATTTGGACCGTACAGAGAGATATATACAAACACACAATCCCAGAGCCTACTTAGGGGTGTGTTTTAGTGCAGGATTGTTTGTGTAAATGAACATTATTTTTGTGAAGTTCTGAGAAGGTTATTTTTAAAGGACTCAGATTTTAAGTGACAACCTTAATCATGACTTTGGTTCCAAGTAAATGAAGGCTCATGTTGGCCTTGAGAAAGGCCACTCAATCTTTCACTGAGGTGAAATGTACACAGTAAATTAACCTCTTATCTCCAGCCTATACATCACAGTTCACAAACAGAAACCAGTTTGCCATGTCTGTTTTTCCTACAATGTTTTAAATTGTGAGACCTGATCGCTGTAATCCTAACTGACATAAGAAGAGATTAGCATAGCGACACCAGACAGAGAGGAGAGCCGCACATTCCATCTACCCAGCGGCCATCTCTGTATCTGTTGATGTCTTAATGCATCCTATTACGCTATTCAACCTCATTTCTCCTGTTTTACGTTTTTACTGTGTTCTTAGATATTCTTCATTCAGAATAGCGTTGGTATGGGGTATACTGGATATGCACATCAGCCTGGGACTCGTATGTACGAATGTAATCGCTTGCCACCCATGTTGGCTTTATCAGTTTAAAGTACTTCCAATATGACGTGATTGGCTCTTGGACTTTACGTTCGACTTTGATTGTTATTTACTTTTTTATCCAGAAATCCTTCTTTTAAATTTTTCATTGTGTGTTTCTCAGAATGAAATCACTTTTAAATGCAACATCATTATATTATTTGCAATATTGCACCTCTCCTTCACTGTGCAGCAGGTTAAAACCTTAAAAGCTCATTAGGCATTGATACAGGAGCATAAGTTTGACACAAAAGTGAAGCATTTTATATATTTATAGAAATCTGGAAAATTATACATTATTTAGTAATTTGACATATTGTGCTTTCCAAATCGATGGTAATGTAGTCAAACTGCTGTGTAAATTACAGCTTAAGTTTCTCGAGATGCACTTCAATGCATCATGTGCTTACAAGGTGTAAGTGAACGCAGCCATTAAGCCCCTTAGGTGTTGTTTCACCTACAACTCCGACTCCGACAGTGGTCATGGTGTCTCAAAGTGCAGCTAGTCTACTTTAAATACAGCTTACAGTTAGACCTTTTAGCTTTCAGTATTTTAACCGTGTTTAAGCCAGCTGCTAGCTGACAGTAGGCTAACGTTACCTTATTCCAAGTGTAGTGTTAACTAGCCTCACGTGCAGCGATACTTCTGTTACCTGTAATGTCTGTTTTGGAGCCCCAGAGGATAGCGCAGGCATTTAAGCGGCATTGAAATGAGTCACCGAAATCTGCGTTGATATTCGGCCCGGTCGTTTTATTGAGACCGGGTTTCAGTGCCCAACTCTAATAGCATTATGCATTTAATTGAGTCTTTTACAACAGAATAATGTTAAAATATCTGGCAGCTATAGTACAGTGTGTATGCATGTGTGTATGTCTGCATCTTATTGTCTAACAACAGTGTGTGCGTTGTTTTGTTTGTGTCTTTTTGTGGTGATGTGTTTACTGTGCACACACTGTATGTACAAGTGTGTGTTTGTGGCTGTTTTTGCAGTAATCTTCCTAACAGGGATTTCGAAGATTATTTAGTATTGGAAAGGTTTGTATGTTTATTGCCATGTATTGCTCTGTAGCTGTGAAATAGTGTTACAGATTTAATAGAGAATCTTGCTTTAAGGTGATTATCTTGGGTTGGTGTGGGTAAAAGGAGAGAGGGAGGCTTGAGGAAGAAAAGAGGCGGAGGGAGGGAGACTAACAAGATACGAGGGATTATTTTCCTCAGGGAAATGTATAAAAGAAGATAATATTAAAATTAGGGGTTTGATTTTAATAATATCAAGTAAAAGGGTGATTATAAGTGCATAAGTGTGGGAATAGGAGTGGGGGCAGACACACAAACATGCACAGAACCTCACACATATTTAGCAAACAGACATTAGTACCGTATATCCACTTCACAATAACATAATGTACACAACAATGTATTCCATTTATCATTTAGCGGATAGGCCTAATGCATGCTACATCAGCGTACAAAATGCATGTAATAGGGTGCAATCATCTCTTGCTGCTCTAACATTATTAGTGTATGGCTGTAAATATACTCAGCTCTGCTAATCTAGCTTGACCACCACTAATGCTGTAGGGGTCCTGAATCCAAATAAACTAGTTAGTATTCCGTACATGGATAGAAAAGCATCCCTGCTGATGTTTCCAGCAGCAGAATATATCAGCTAAGGGGTTCACTCAAGTCCATATTAGGGTTAAGGTCAGCGTGAAATACAAAAAGACATAGACATTAGTCTTATCGTCAGATTCTAATGACACATGTGCATGAATAAACAGAAAATGTTCAATCTGAGCATGAAGACCGAATTGCGACTGTCAAAAGCAACAGTAAATAGATAAAGTACGCCTGCACTTTTTTTCTGGTAAACACACCTAAGGATTTACTCCAGTCAGATGAAATTAAAAACATGGTTGCCCTTGGCCTTTCCCAAAAAAAAGATATTTATTGTCAGCAAACACTGTATATGTTTTAATGTGGTTTAGTGGATGTGCCTGGCTGAGTAGTCCTGCCATTGGATTGAAGATGATCCACAGTGTTGACATACAAAAGCATTGATTATAGCTGCTTTAATTTAAGCTAATTTTCCTTCAACATGACCTATAAATGTTTTTTTGTTCTGTTCTGTACCTTCTGTATACTGGTATTCACCTTGAATCCCTCCTTCGTCCTCCCACCAAGAACTGAAGTAGCAGGTGGATGTGATGATTACTTTTCAGTCGATGGCTCGTACCTGTCACCACATACAGTTGAGCTAATGTCCTGTAAAAATTCCATTAATGTGCCGTCACAATGCTCATTTTCTCTCTATTTCCTCCTAATATTCTCTTTATTTCTCTCAACCCATTCAACCCAATCTTTTTTCGCCTCACTTTCACTTTTTCTCTGCTAACTTTCTCATTTCTCTTGCTCTCTAATTGCTCTTTGTGCCCCTTTTTCTCGGACAGTTCCTTCTCTCTGCTCTCCGTGTTGCTGCGCACACACTCACGGCTTCATGCAGTTCTGCCTGTATGCTTTAACACATAGGTCAATTTAATCGGGTGCTGCTGAGTGCAGTATTCAGTCACACATCCCATGAAGTGAGGTCACTGTGAAAAGAGCCCATTTATATTAGATGGTCTATGGAATTAAATTATATACAGTTACACAAGGTGTAGCCACTATCTGTCTGTCTCTTCTTTGCCTGCACTTGAGTTTCTTTACTCAATTTGCAAGACAGAAGCAGAAACCAGAAGAGAGGTATAGCCACAAGATGGCAAGGAATGAAACCCCTTTAATGAATTTCATTTTCTATCCCATTTCTCATATAAAGAATCCAATTTAATTAAATTTCTCAGTTTATTTAAAACCAGCGAATCACAGCAAGGCATTTGACATGGTTTCCATGGCCGTAGCACAGAAGGCCATGACCCAATTTTATGTCTGGCAGATCAGATATAAGGTTGTTCACTGTGTGTGTGTATCTGTCTTGTGTTTATGTTGTTGTCTGTGTCTATGTGTGTGTGTGTGTGTGTGTATGTGTGTGTGTGTGTACATATTGAGGGAAAGTATGAAGTACACATACACACACACACACACACACACACACGCACACACAAAAGTGTACTGATCTATGTGTGATGTCCGTTAAAGGACCGATGCTAAGTGGAATTCTTTATTCATTTTTCTCCACTTAGACTCTAAAGGTGTAAACACACACAAACTGAAGATTGTGTCTCAGGCTGAAAACCTGCTACGCCTAATAACGTTGTCAAGAATACTTTTTTGCACACACAGGCAAAGGTTTTTTGGGATTAATAATGCAGTGTGTAGGGCCTGGTAATGGGTCTCTTATGATTTAAAGCTGTACAGAGTCAAGCAGTTAAACTGTTCTTCTTTCTTTCGTCCACATATATTTTATGCACCTTTTCTGTTCTAATATTTTCCATTAAACCAAAAAAAAAGACCCAGGACAGGTAATGGCTGTTCTTGACAATCGCGCATTAGTTTATGAAACTGATAAAACACATGAATGAGCATGGGAATTATAAATACAAATACTTAAAACTCTCTTGAAATCTCTGTGAAATCCAGCAGTATATTTAATCACATAACTTTGCTTGGTCTTGCAGTTTTAATATTGAGATACTCATGCAAACAATTTGAATAGGTTGGCAGCAGGGCCATGTTGTCATTGACACTGTCAATCACCAATAAAGTCAGATGTCTATCTGATTCTCCATCTGCCTTTTCTTTTTTCTCTGACACGTGCTCTTCTCTGCTATGTTCCCTGGCTTTGCGTCGATTAAAAGATAATATGCAGCTGACAGTTCCCACTCAGATCATGTCTTGTATGTGTTTCTCTGACACAATATTCATCTCATTCCCAAATTGCTTCAACACTCGCAGTTGTGTTGAATAAATCAAGTTTTAGTCCATCTGTACTATCTTATTAAAATGTTTACTTTTTAAGATGTTTCTTCCTCTGAAATGTTCATGTTATTGTGTGTCTGAAGTGTTCCAGGTACAGTACATGTACAGAAAAGGCAAACAGAGTCGCCCCCATATCTGATCAGGTTTACCTAATATAATTTAAGTTCCACATGCTTTTTACTCTGTCTCTCTCTTTGTGTGCTTCTCCATTTCATTGCCATTGACCTTGGTTGCAACCTACTGTAATTTCATGGTATATACTGTAATTAATGGAGAACATGAAGAAAAGCAGAGGAGTCTCCTTTTTTTTATACTAATAAAGTTCGATCCAGGACTATTTCTCTACAGAAGTTATTCAAATCTATTTCCAGGAACTCTGGACTTTGTGTTCTCTCTCTCTTTCTCTCTCTCTCTCTCTCTAGCTGATGGGATAATGCAAGTGTTTTTATTATATCCCCAGGAACGTTATTGGTGGAGAACATGCAGATAAATGGCGTGGCTGAGGGTCCGGATCGTACCATCTCTCTGTCGCTAAGGGATAACCAGGACTATTGGGTGATCCTTGACCCTTCCAAAAAAGCCCTTTATCTCAACAGCACTGGACGGGTTCTGGATAGAGATGTAAGACGACTGAGCTATTTTATTTTAGTTTTGCCTTCTGAAAAGTGATTTTATTTCAGGTCCCATTACATTTTTATCTTGCATGACAGTGTCTTCTCTTGCATACATTATTTTGCTCTTCCTGGTTTGGCTTCTAAATGTCAGATAGCTGAAAAGTTTAACAAAACTGGTGTGTCACACAGACACTGCTTGTTTCTTAGTTCAGTTTTTTTTTTCCACTTGACTACAGAGGATAAATATGGCGGAAGCAAATTTTCATGGCTGTCTCACTTTTTTTCCCAGCATTTGCTAGTGTGATAAACAAACAGAAAGTTTTAGCCCCACCTAAACTGGAAAACAACCGGCCTCCTGCTGTTTCGCTCTGTAAAATAATCCAGCAGATGTTTTTGAAAGTCTGATTTGGCATAAAAAGTACAAATACAAGAGGCTGGCAGTCTTCTCTGCAATACTTCTATTTATTTCGGGTTTATTTTCTGGTTAATTATTTATTTACCTTTCAACTATATGTCTATGCCTCTGTGTTTTTCTCTTCCAGCCCCCGTCGTACATTCACTCTATTGTGGTTCAGGTTCAGTGTACCAACGAGCTAGTAGGCACGGTGATTTTACACGAAGTCCGCATCGTTGTTCGAGACCGCAACGACAACACACCACATTTCCAACAGCCAAGATACTATGTCGCCGTCAGTGAGGTAAAACACACACACACACACACACACACACACACACACACACACACACACACACACACACACACACACACACACACACACACACACACACACACACACACACACAGTGACAGTTTCACACATAAATGTACCCTAACTCATTTTCTCACAGAGATGTAGAGAAGTAAAAACAAAATCCATAAAACTTTGTGTGCTGGAAATACTTACCTGTCTTTAACCTAAATCCAGGGCCATTTATTGCACTTATCCTCAGTGTTGCTGTCTATCATGATGGCAGGTAAAGGACTCATGGGTCTGAGACTAGAGAGGCACTCCAGAATGAGTAGAGCTCTGGGGGTACATCATGTCATAATGCTAACAATGCCAGCGTTAGAGGCTGCATTAACCTCCTCAGAAAATGTAGCCTGGTGTATACATACTGCAATGACTTTTAAATAAAAATGTCCACCAAAAAGAATTGCACATGGCATTTTGCTGTCAGACTAAAGTTGAAGGGCAGTAACTGCAGGAAAAAAGGTTTTTGAGTTTGTTGAGCAGTCGAGAAAAAGGATCTAAATCTGCTATTCGGAGGCTTCCAGAATAGTCTTTAAGATGCCAATCCCACTGTTAGTTTGTCCTCCAGAGTCTGTGGGAGCAGAATTTAACTAGAGGAGGTTCAAACTGAAAACTGGACAAGGATACATGTAGCCTGCTACCAGCATAGACCTAGGCAGACCCAGTAGAATATCTCATTATGCAGTCTTCCACAACCTGTCCAACTCAATCTGTCTTCTCAACCTCTCTCTTTCTCTCTCTTCATCATTTTTGCAGCTTACCACACTCCCCCACTTGTATGCCCCCTTACTACTGCCAGCTCTTCATTGTGTCACCTTTTCTCAACCTCCCCACCTTTCCTCTGCCACACACTATATATTTCTGGTTCTCTTTCCTCCTCCTCCTCCTCCTCCTCCTCCTCCTCCTCCTCCTCCTCCTCCTCCTCCTCCTCCACCCCGCCACCTCTCACAGCTCTCCAGTTTCTCATTACTCCGGCTGAAATAATTCCCTCAGTTCACTTCAAACGACCACCATACGATTTAGGAGATGCATCATAAAAAATTCTAAAATATGATTTCCTTGCCAGCCCAAGGTAAATGTGGTCAGTTTGCTGGTAATAAATAAAAAAAAAGTGAATACATTTATTCTGATATGGGCAATAATTAAGATTTGAGTGCAAGTCTGCTCATTAGTCAGACAGCTATTGTCTAATTCACTTTAGTTTGCCCCCAGAACTCCAACCTAATGCAATAAATTAAATATTGAGTGACTCAGGAATTACACCCAGCTTTATCTACATTAAACTTTCTTCAAGTTGTCTATTACTAACGATTATTGAGTGCACGAAGTGAGGCAGACAGAGAGGCAATATGGTTATTTATAAGAATGTCTAGGACACCGTTTATGAGTTTGCCATGAAAGTTTTCAGGTACAAGGAGATCCTTGTGGCTGATTTCATGAGTTGGCACTGGTGCCGGAGTCTGGAGTTGTTTCATTAGAGCCATATCTGAAAGTGGCAAGGTGACAGCATGAGACATTTTGAAGACCATTGTTGGATCAGTGGGAGGCAGAGATAACCCTGTTGAGGGGAATGATGTAACAAATCATTGGTGCAGCAGCTAAATTAAACTTAATCTCAAATGTTTATCGTGCTGTCTAGAGATTAGACTTTTTTGACACATAATCACAGATCCCAAGGCACATGGATGAAAAAAATACAGCACGGCAATGTATGGCTGGCTAACTTTTTCCTTTCATGTTCTGTGGCAATGTGTTAAATTTTCGGGTTAAATATTTCTCTCAGGAAATGTTATTGAATATCTGAATATCTAGCTTCTCTTTTCTACTAGAAAGTGAGTTATCTTGTTGCACATGTGCATTCAGTACGCGATTTGAGGGTGGATGCCATTCCTCTTGTTAGCAAAATGACTAAAATACATGCCCCTTGTTAACCTGCCCCTCCCCCTCTCCATCTCCTAGTAGAAGAGAGAGTGCAGGGGCAGATGAGTTATTTTAGTCTAGTCTGCCTGATTCATTGATCCTTTATCTGATGAGGTTTGTGCAAGTTAGAATCTTTAGCCCTTAGTCCCGACCATTGCTCTGAAATATCAGTAGCCTAACTGTGAATTTGTCTAACTGTGGTGCTGTCCGTGGTGCTGAAGTAGCAATCAGATTGGTAATTTTCAACTTTTTCCATGAGTGAAAGTGAAATTTAAAACGCTAATGAAAGCCAAAAGTCAAAATACTTCCACTGGCACACACAAATTACAAGTTATTGTAAACAAAGGCCAATTTAGTGTTTATTTACAGTTTGCATGCACATTTCAGGCCACAAAAACATGAAAGAAACTAATAAACATGAAAGTTTGTTTGAATCTAAGATGAACATGGGTTGGATACAAACCATCATCAACCATAATTTCATTCATGCTATCTGTCTGCAGCTAGTTTAAAATTGCATAGCTAAAAAGAGCTGCCATGACATCTTTTAAATTATTTAATAACTGAGCATTATGTTCTGCTGCTGTCCTGACATCCAATATGTGTGCCAGTGTTGCTCCAGCTGTTGAAATAACAGGATCCTGTCTGACTGTAACAACAGTTAGTTTAACAGCTACCACAGGAAATGAAAAGACTAATAGACTAATTAAAAAAAAAAAAAAATGTATTGAGCTATTAATCTCAGACGAAATGTCCTCGTCCCTGTTTAAATATTTGTAAAACCCACAGACAGGGGCGCCTGGGTATATAGATCCTCAACGCAGCGGCCATGGGTTTGACTCCGACCTGCGGCCCTTTCCTGCATGTCATTCCCCCTCTCTCTCTCCCCTTTCATGTCTTCATCTGTCCTATGAAAATAAAGGCCTAAAATACCCCCAAAAATAATCTTTAAAAAGAAAAACACAGACAGACGTAAAGGGTGACATAGCATTTATTTTTGGAAAAAAAATTTTTTTAAATGACAAAATATGGAGATATGAGTTTTCTGTCCGACAGCGACAATATGCTAGTTCTCTGTAGGTAGTGTAACAGCCGTTGACTGAGAACTCATAAATGAGATAAAATCATTAAAATAGTAATCCAAATAATAGCTAAACTTTGTATACCATACTCAAAGTGAGAATGAATCAGGAAGCGCACTAACACAATGTGGCATATTGGATTGAATTTTTTGTAGTTAATTTTTTTTATACTGTGAAAGGAGTAGGTATAATAAGCTATGGTGTCTACCTACACGTTCTTGGTTATTGCTGTAATCTGTTTTGATATTGACTCATTCATTTATAACGGTAAATATTTTGGTCCATTCTGTTTCTGTTTTTAATATAATTTCCTTTCACTGAAATAAAAGACCAAAATACAGATAGACACACACACACACACTGTCTTTTTGTCTTGTAAGACAAGCACTCTTAAGATACCATACATGATTTTCTATCACCCAATGTTTCGCTTTTATCTAAAAACTTCTCTTCAATGGGTCAATGAGGTGCAGCAAACATTCACAGTAGCAACAGAGAGAAAGACTGAGGCACAGACTGCAGACATACAAAAGGTTGGACACACCATGCTGCCTGTGTTTCATTTTATATCCAGAGCAAATTAAAGCACACAACAGCTGCAAGCTGATCTTCCTCCTCAAGCCCCATTTGAGCACAATACACAAAAAGTTACAAGCCATTTTCTGTTTGTTTTGTAGAGACAGTGGGGTATCAAGATCCCTTATGGCCAAACGCATGTGACAGGTTTTTTAATGTGCCCCTCTCTCATCTCTGCCACATACAGGCAGTAGTTGTCAAGAAGACAAGACACAACAGTATGGGACAGAAGCTGTTTGATGTCATTGTGAGAGAGTATTAAGTGTTTGACATCATGTAGTGTGAGCTTGTAGAGGGGGATACTGAAATTCTTTGTGTTTTCGGCGGGGGTTATTAGAAACAATTATTTTTTTTTTTTTTTGGGGCAACAATGGGGCAATTGACATTGATGATGGTCCCCGAACGGATAGAGTAGATTACCAAAACGGGTTTACCAGGAAAAAAAGGAAAAAACCGGTGGGTTTCCATCCACCTGCATAATTCCTCATTATGCAGGCTATTGGTTTAGCACCATGGCTACGGCAATGAGTCAGGATTTGGTTTGTTAAAATGTAACATAACTAAGAGCAACAATCCAAAAAATCTTTATTTACATATTCATTTATTTTTATTGTTTGAAACTGACATCAGAGCAGCATTTTAGCCCAATATTCCTTCAGTGCTCCGTGTATCTTACAAATAGTAGGAAAAATTACAAATTATGAAATTGCAAAAATGTACATAACGTGCAAGGATCACGTTACACGTCGTCCAAATAACTCAGTTGGGCTGTTGTTTTTTCGACATCACAATAGAAACGATATAGAAAAGTATTGTAATGTCGCCCATCCCTACTTGACAGGCTGATAAAAAAATCACTTCCACTGCTTTAACTAAGAATATATGCACAGTACAGGCCAAAAGTTTGTATTTGTATTTTCATGACTATTTACATTGTAGATTCTCACTGAAGGCATCAAAACTATGAATGAACACATATGGAATTATGTACTTAACAAAAAAGTGTGAAATAACTGAAAACATGTCTTATATTTTAGATTCCTCAAAGTAGCCACCCTTTGCTTTTTTGATAACTCTGCAAACCCTTGGTGTTCTCTCAATGAGCTTCATGAGGTAGTCACCTGAAATGGTTTTCACTTCACAGGTGTGCCTTGTCAGGGTTAATTAGTGGAAGTTTTTCCCTTATTAATAAAAAAGCAAAGGGTGGCTACTTTGAAGAATCTAAAATATAAGACATGTTTTCAGTTATTTCACACGTTTTTGTTAAGTACATAATTCCATATGTGTTCATTCATAGTTTTGATGCCTTCAGTGAGAATCTACAATGTAAATAGTCATGAAAATAAAAGGAAACACATTTGAATGAGAAGGTGTGTCCAAACTTTTGGCTTGTACTGTAACTATTCCTCCAAGTACTTGTGTCTTAGCTTGGCTAAACTCCAAAAGAGTGAAATATGAACTGTTTATCCTGTAAGTGACTCACTGTGTGTGTGTGTGTGTGTGTGTGTGTGTGTTTGTGTGGTGTGTGTTGTGTGTTGTGTGTTGTGTGTTTCAGACAACAAACAGAACCTTTGACATCCCCCTGACACTGTTTGGCTCCGTAGTTCTCAGAGAAAGACTCAACTATGAGGACATAACACGATACCTGGTCATCATACAGGCTAATGTAAGTGTTTTTTGTAGTTTTTGTATTTGCCTGTACCTCTCTGTGAAGCTATCAAGGACCAATCCTGAGTATGATATAGTATTGTTTCACATAATTTAAAAAGTTTACCTGTTGTAAAGGATGTCTGAAGAAAATAAACTCTCCTGCTGAGTGGGTATATAGTCTGCAGCCTAGAGTGTTGTTCATTTTATGTAAATGTTTATTATCATGGTAACATTCCTATCTATTTCTGCTCTGTTGACTCAGCCTTCGGGGAACTATAAGCACATCCTTAATTATCACTAATGTCTTTGTTTATGTAATTGTTTTCCTCCTTTTATTTCACAGCACTCTGTATGTTTTATTCATGAATTCATGAATGATATAGTTAATTTCCCTTAACATGCAAAACTCATGGGGAACAGAGGTAGAAGTTTGAAGGATCTAAACTGAGATATGACAGAAAAATGTTTGGTAACACTTTACTTGAAGTTTTCTACATAAGAGTGACATGACACTGTCATGAACACATGACACTGTCTTGACACAGTCATGAAGCATGAACCCTAACCCCTAACCCTAACCCTAACCCTAACCCTAATCATAACTTGTCATGACAAAACCGAATGACACTTACTAAAAGAAGCGTTATGTCATAAATGTTTATGAGTTGTTTATAATGTTTTATGACACGTTCATGACAGTGTCATGTCATTGTTATGTAGAAAACTTCAAGTAAAGTGTAACCAAATGTTTAAGTTGCTGATTGCGCCACTAGGGTTTTTGTCGTGACACAAAAAAACTTGCTTACAAAACCTTTAGTTCTCAACAAAGTGTGGCAAATATCCATATGTATCAAGGTCCATTTACCCTGAAAGCATTAGTAAAAGTCAACAGTACACTGAAAGATTAATGTGTTTCTGACTGCTTGAAAGCCTGACATATTCACTGTTCATCTGAATACAATATTAAAAGTGTGTGGAATGGCTGTGAATTTGCTGAATATAAATTCTTAATTAACAAAGAGACCATGCGCTACCAGGGGAACAAACCCTTTGAATTTGGCTGACCTTTTCAGCTGTACAGTTGTGTGAGAAACAATTTAGCAGTGATTGACTGAGCAACATCAACTTGTAATTTGTTATTTCCTGGCGGAGACCTCCATTTCTTCCTTTCACTGTCAGATGATTGACACTAAGGAGAGCATAGCATAATGCAGTGATAGAGAAACACTTAATTCAGGTGTTATAGTAAGTCTAAACAGTCAAGCAACAACTCAAACAAAACTTATCTAAGGTTTAATGCTTCTTATCTTCTTTGGCCAATATTCAAGTTACACAAAAAGAGTTTAATGACAAAAAACTCTGCTGCCTTATAAAAAGACACTACCACATATAAGGTGAAGTAGATGGGGTTTGACTGTAGATGACTTGCACAAACTTGAAATAGCAGATGTTATCTTTAGAGGTTTATTTTTCCCTAAGTAAAGGGTGGTCATGTCATGTTACATTGATTATTCACTTGGCAAGCGTTTTGAGTTTCCTGTAGATTCTCTGATTTGGCTTATTTTTAGCTTTACAAAAAAATAATAAAAAAAATGATTTGTGTTTGTGTCTCAGTTATCGTGAAATAAAAACTGAAAAAAGAAGTTATATTGAACATTCAGATGAATAGGCAGTGTTTCCTGTGATTTGCTGAGCAGCCACTTTCTATGTAATTGTATGGCAGATACTTCACCGACAGCAGATTGACGGATCATCAGACACGGAATCAGAAATGTGTACTCAAAAGAGTGATTGCAAATTAATGCCGAATAATGCAGAAATAAAAAAGTTGTGAATAGCATTTACTTTTACTTTGACTTTTTTTATCATCATTCTCTTATATTCTCTCATTCTCTTATATTTTCAATATTGAATGCTGGTCTCTAGACTTTATCCTTGCACTATTGGACTTATTTGTACTACCACCATGACACACACTCTCATAGAGCACCTTACCATACATACTGAATCACAGGGTCAGTGCCTGCCCGGTCACTGCAAGCGTCTCATGCTTATACATCCCTTAGTACATTCATGTCAAGTTTTTATTTGGTATCTTTTCTTTTATTGTCCGTATTATTCATGTGGATTTTTTATTTTATCATCTTGTTTATGATGTATGTGTATGTTGTGTGTGATGTCTTTAAGCTACTGGGACCCTGAATTTCCCCTTGGGATCAATAAAGTATCTGTCTATCTAACCATCTATCCATCTATCTATCTATCTATCTATCTATCTATCTATCTATCTATCTATCTATCTATCTATCTATCTATCTATCTATCTATCTATCTATCTATCTATCTAGTGTCTGACAAGCGTTTCTAGTTGCATTAATATTTTACAAGGGCCTCACTGAAACCCAGCTATTTCGGGTCCTGCAGGTCTTCTTTTCAATAAAAACTTCAAAGTGTGTGTAAGCATATCCATTTTTCATTTTGTAAACATCAAGTTCATAAATTGTGGTGTTTTTATATTTTTTTAAAGGCCTGAGACCTTTTACACAATACAAAACATTTCCACTGTAATGCAGGCTGTTATTATGAGCATCAGGGTTCCTGGTGCATCTTCCAGCAGAATGCCGCTGTATCAGGTGCCTCTCAGCTCAAGGCCGGAGTGGATGTATTACTAGGATTTAGTAAAAAAGAAAAAAACCTTCTGAATATAATGTGCTACCTTGTGTTCCGTTCATTCATATAACATTCAAGAGCTTGCTGTGTTTTGTTTGAATACCCCTTTTTCTAATACATTTCTTTTTAAATGTCAAAGTTCAAGGCCTACACAATACAAGCGTTTGTATTCAAGACATGAAACATTAGTGTGCTGACTATATAAATAAATGTACTGCGAATGTCAATTATTAAATCATTACTCAGTTATTGGTAATTTGATCTATTATAGATATCATGAAACTGTACTATATAAAGTAAAAGTACTGTATAAAGAAATGTACTTTGTCTACCCTGCATGTTTGGTCTAGACTAATTATTATCGAAACATAGGAATTGAATTGTAATGTAAAGGTATTGTTATATATTGTTGTATTGTTGTAAGTTATTGTAAGACCTGAAAGATTGTGTGCTGTATTTGCATATCTGTTTTGTAATAATATGATATTGTGAAGTAGGGGCAGGACCAAATAAGCTATTTGCTTCCACCTGCTCCTTCTGGAACTAATCCTTTTTAATTTTTTATTTTATTTTTTGGTTTTTGGTAAATTCTGATTGTTTGTGTTTTATTTTTGTGGTTTTAATTTTTTTGTTTTAAAAATGAAATGAAATTTCATGAATGATATAGTTAATATCCCGAGTTTCACAATTGTGAATCTTTGTTATCGTATTAATTATTCAAATACTTGTATGTATTTAATCTATTGCTCCCATGCCTAATCTACTTGAATGTTTCTGCAAAAAAGAGTTAGCACCATTTGTTAGGTACTAGTTCTTCCCTGCATGTCTGTCTTATCGAATTAATGTCCTTTAAGAAGCCTTCATTTTTTTCAATGTTCTTTGGCAACTTATTTAACAGGGATAGATGAGAGTGGGAGCACTGCAATGTTGCGCTGTTGAATTTGTAATTTAAACTTTATATTTTATTTGAGTTTATTTAATCTGTTGGTTAAATGTCTGTTAACCTTGGTTTTGCTGCAAATATAGCTCATGCCAGTCACAATTTTATTATTGAATGTATTTCCATGAATTTGTAATAATTATGATCAAGGAACTTTGTTTGTACTCTCTATTTACTTTAATAACTTTAATAAAATATTGTTAATGAAGTACATTATATACATTGGTGGTATAAACATGCCCAGGGAGTCTGTGCTGGACGCATTAGAAGTCTGTTTATTTGCCCTTGATTAGGGATAAATTGACATGAAGATGCTAAGTCATGTAGACACCCGCCTTTGAAGGCGATGAGAGTTCCCTGCAGCTTTGTTGATTTGATATTCGGAAAATATTCAGCAGCCCTACGTTGTGATCATTTTCTTTTCTAGACATTAGGATAAAGATAGGCAAATATCTAAGAAAGAACGTGTGGTATCATCCAAAAGTAAAAGATATGTGCTTTCTCTCTTACTGTCTAGGACCGAGCCCCCTATCCCAGTGAGCGCCGTACGGCCACCACCACTCTAACTGTGGATGTGCTGGATGGTGATGACTTGGGTCCCATGTTCCTACCATGTGCGCTTGTGGGAAACACCCGCGACTGTAATCCCATCACGTATAGGGCTAATGTACTGGAGCTGACACAGCCGGTAAGTGTGAGCCTATTATGTACAGTATCTGTATTATATACTGCATTGTATTTGCGTGTATGCTGCAGAGGGCATGTTTCTATTTGTGCCTGTGTTATAGGGTGCATCGCTTTGTTATTTATTGCAATCGGCAGACAATGTTAGTGTGTGTGGGTGTGTTTAGTTTTACCCTTACGTTTAGTGCACTTTTGTGACATTTTGGCAGTCTTTACCATTATAGGCTTAAATTAAGGTTAATAGTGAGAGCTGATCTCTTAGAGCTCATCCTCACAGTTTTGTATGTTTTCTGCCTATTTATACTTACCCATATTTAACAAATTCCAACACCGTCAAGAACTGATGCTGCTCCCGTGTATCTACTGACTTTAGTCATATTACACATTAATGATCAAATAATTTGTCAGCCCTTTGAAATCCAATGAAATACATTTTGTTTAGTGGGTTACAAGTGGTTTAGGAACTTAGAGAAATTAGCCAACTTTATTTTGGTAACTCTTATACTGATAGACTGTGTGCTGTTTAGCCGTGGATGTTTGCGTTTTCAAACCTCTGAACTTTCAGACATGGTAAACGTGTTTGTATCACGCCTGCAGTTAAGGTGAAAATATGAAACATTTATTTATTCAACTTGACATTTAAAACTTGTCTTTGCAAACTAGCCATTGGGTATTGAGAATAAAGCCTCAAATCATCCACGTGGCCAAAACAATATGCAATATATGCCTGTAGAGTTGTAAACTGAAAAAATACATCATTATTATTGAGTAGCTGATATAACTATATTTACTTAAAGGGGTGATAGAATGCAAAACCGATTTTACCCTGTCATAGTTGAATAACGACAGTTCGGTGGGTAAATAGGACATACATAGAAGCTCAAAGTCCCACTGACACCCCTTTACTATGAAAATCTCATATTTTGAAACTGCCGCTGAAAACGAGCGAATCCCAACAAAGCTGAGTTGCTTACGCAAGCATCTCAAAATCCGGAACCTTAAGAGAACAGTCACGCCCCAATATTTACATAGGCTACACAACTGACCTGAGATCAGGTAGTTTTCTGAATCTAGCTAGGTCACGCAGATCTCTGCTATTCCATTACAAAATTCACTTCTGAAACTTTTTTATGCGAGAAATCAACCATATAAAGCTCAAATATGGGCCGCTTTACGAAAAAGGATGGCTAATTGCAAATTTTCTCCGACTGTGTGTCGGAGTTTAGTGCCGGTGTTGGTGCTGCCTGGGTTGCTACATCGCCACCCTGACCGCAGTGTCAGCGAGCTTGTTACGCCCGCAATCTTTTACCGCAGCCCGCAGGTTCCAGTTAATCTTATAATGGGTATGTGTGTTGAGTTATTTAAACAAACAATCGGGGAAATAAAGCCTCTTGTCCGCGAGTCTCATTGATAGAGCCGCGGTGAGATGGAGTCCATCAATGAGAGCTAGCTAGCCTCCTCCTAACTCTGACATTCACAAAAATACATTCAATTGATATCCGAAATCGGACAAGTGTTAGCTAAGCTTTGTAAGACCTTGAGGAACCTGTAATATTCATGCCGTGACGAAATTCAAACTGTAAATATACTTTAGTTATGCGAAAGTGAGCAAGCTGCGATATTTCCCCATTGACACAACTGTTAGCTTTATAAGACATTGGGGAATGATGTTATATAAGTGGCGTGACGAAATTCAAACTGTAAATATAATTTAGTTATGGTGACAGTGTAGCTAGCTAGCTGCGGTATTTCCCCATTGTAATGAATGGGACATATAGCAAGCAGCTGCTGGTCCTACAACGACACCTCGCGTTCATAAAAATGCCTTAAAATCAAATCGGACACAACGGTTAGCTTTATAAGACATTGGGGAATGATGTTGTATAAGTGGCGTGATGAAATTCAAACTGTAAATATAATTTAGTTATGGCGACAGTGTAGCTAGCTAGCTGCGGTATTTCCCCATTGTAATGAATGGGACATATAGCAAGCAGCTGCTGGTCCTACAAAGACGCCTCGCGTTCATAAAAATGCCTTAAAATCAAATCGGACACAACGGTTAGCTTTATAAGACATTGGGGAATGATGTTATATAAGTGGCGTGACGAAATTCAAACTGTAAATATAATTTAGTTATGGCGACAGTGTAGCTAGCTAGCTGCGGTATTTCCCCATTGTAATGAATGGGACATATTGCAAGCAGCTGCTCGTCCTACAAAGACGCCTCACGTTCATAAAAATGCCTTAAAATCAAATCGGACACAACGGTTAGCTTTATAAGACATTGGGGAATGATGTTATATAAGTGGCGTGACGAAATTCAAACTGTAAATATAATTTAGTTATGGCGACAGTGTAGCTAGCTAGCTGCGGTACTTCCCCATTGTAATGAATGGGACATATTGCAAGCAGCTACTCGTCCTACAAAGACGCCTCACGTTCATAAAAATGCCTTAAAATCAAAGTGGCGTGACGAAATTCAAACCGTAAATATATTATAGTTATGCCGGCAGCTGGCCGCGGAGCCCCGTAGTGCAGTATCCACAAAGGGTGACTTTGCCCTGGGTATGGAGCCCAGCAGGCTGCCGCTTTCTCGTCAGACTGTGTGGAGCTCCTAAAGTCCGACACGTCTTACCAAATTTGCAATTAGCCATCAAATTTTGTAAAACGGCCCATATTTCAGCTTTATATAGTTGATTTCTCGCTTAAAAAAGTCTCAGAAGTGAATTTGGTAATGAAACATTGCAGTGTCTGGAATATGAGATTCTGTCGCTTCTCTAATGTATGTGTATTGGGGATTCGCTCAACCAATCAGCGCGCGTCTCTAATATGTGCGTATGGCAAGTCGCTCAACCAATCAGCGCGCAGCTCATCTAAATATTCATGACCATACCATATTTGGAAGAAAAGCTCTTGTTACAAATAGGGCCAAAACACAGGGATGCATAAGGGCCAATAAAATATAAACCAGGCCATTTTCAGCACAACCAATGTTACATACCCCATTAGGAGACCATAAGGAACAGTGTGAAATACCCTATATAATCATTCTATCACCCCTTTAAGGAAAAGGGTTGTGTTTTTTGATTGTTTGTTACTTTTAAGATTATACCAGGTGTTAATGTTCTCCTGAAAAAGACCTATACTATATGATAATGTAACTGACATTTCCATATTAAAATGGGTCACAAAATTATTTTGGACAGCTCTGTAATTGAGAAGGAAAACTACTGTATTCAATGACCCTAGGAGACTGTTTTGCACAAAAAGTCAAAGTTAGTCTATGTTGTTTCTCACTTTCATTATACTGTAAATCTGTGTAAAAAAAAAGTGTTATTTAAAAGTGAGTCTGCAACACTGTGGTTTGTATTTATGCTTACACAGCTGTACACATCATTTTGCATTTGTATCTCGGGCATTTAGCTGATGCTGTTATCCAGAGCGACTTACAATGCCACTTTGTAAATGATAAAAAGTTGCTGCAGGCAAAATCCTCAACTCTGACAAGTCAGCAGAGCATTCATCCCTTACTCCACACACCTTGATGGTGACAAGCTAGTAGTGCACCCCCCCCCCATCTTTCAACCTTACACACACATAGCCGCACACACATTACAGTGCCAAACCAGTAGAGCGGTCATGCCTCACTGGACATTGTCTTCTTTTTGTTCATACTAAGATCTTTGTCACAAACACACACACACGCATGCACGCACGCACACACACACACACACACACACACACACACACACACACACACACACTCACTCACTCACTCACTCACTCACTCACTCACACACACATGCTCACTTAACTCCATACACACTGAGGGAACTCTTTCTCTGCCTTCAAACCTCTTCTTATCTCTCCTCACTCACACACAAACAGACACACAATTTTCTCCAAGCCAAGAGAGACACAGCAAGGAAAAACAGGAGTAAATCACCTTGTGGTTTTGAGGAGCAGCAAGTGTGCGCAGACAAGGACAGGGTTTACGATGGAGAGGTAGTAGAGGGGGGGAGTTATGCTGGAAAAATACTTGAGGGATTTTAAAACCTGAAGCAATGTCTAAAACATGTTGCATCAAACACAGATTGTTTCTCACATGTCAATATGCTCCCAATACACAACTGCTGCTGACTCCAGATACTTCACTGATTCCAGTATTTATAATCTTGCAACATCACTGCAGTAAAGACAAAATTTCAGAGAGACTGTTGCTTTGCTTACCCTTTCTATTTTCACTCTTTGAATGAGACTGTGATCCTTGTTCACTACAGGAGGTGGGGCATATACAGATGTCAGATTAAAGATCATATTTAGGGATCGCAGACATTTTGACATGTCATCATAGCAGGAAAAGCACAAGCGTATTTGATCAAATCAATGATGGCTGCATCCCATGTAGTTTTGACAGTTCCAGTGCCCTTGCATTGTACATGCCGGCTCTCTGGCATGGCTTAATTTATCGGTGACCAAGCCATCGTTAATGTTATTAGGTACACCTATGCTTCTCCTGCTATGACAAGTCAAAATATCTGCTGTGAAAAAGTCTGTTAGTAAAAGAAAATAATTTGACAACAGACATACAATGTAATTGTTTAAACCCTTATGATGGATTTTACAACTCTTGCACAGAAGCAATAATTGTCTTCTCCATCTCAATGACACCTCTACTGCTGCATGTTAATTGGTCTGCACACATTTCAGTTCCAGAGGAGGTAGCAGCAATTTGATTGCTATTAAATGTCAAAGAGTTAGCATAAGCAGCAATATCCACAATAGCTCAACAGATGAAAAGGAAAACCACATATAGATAAACCAAGGCGATACATTAACTGTGAGATGCTCCACAGAAAACAATCATAAACTTAAACTAAACTCAGGTCATTTGAATTATGGCATGTTTATGCCAACAGCATGATCTCTCCCATTAGGTCTGCCTGAATTCACCTCTATCTTTTCAAAGCAGCTGTCTCTCAGGGGCCCTATTTGATTGATTAAGACTAGACTTTCAAGCCATCCGACGTGAGTACTCTGATACAGTCTGCTTGAATGAACCCCAATGCAATAAATGTAGTTTACGCTCAGGATTCAGGTTTGCTCCCCTCAAACTGTTGATGAAGGGAAAAGAGGAAGCCAGGGGACATAGCAGGACTAGAGGACGGACGGATGGATGGATGGATGGATGGATGGATGGATGGATGGATGGATGAATGGATGGATGGATGATAGATGGATGGATGGATGGATGGAAATTGCAATGAGAGAGGTGAAAATACAAAACAAGTGGAAAGGACAGCAAAGAGCTGCTGTTACTTTGGTTTAATAAAGATGGCGAGGTGAAGTGAGGAGACTCAAGGCACTGTAATATTTGAGTCCTAATCAGACTGATACAATATGACAACCTCAGAGCCTTTGAGCCAACATAACTATTCTCTCTCTGTGTCTCTCTCCCCATCACACACATACACACCAAGATGCTGGTCATTAATGCAGAGGAGTTGGCTGTCAGGCCATGTTCACACATGCACTTTAAAAATGTCGCTGCCTCTGCAACTCAAATTGAAAGCTGTAAGGGAAAAATAGATTATTGAACACTAAGATAAACAACTCCCCCAAGACCTGACCAATCATTTAGTTTGTCATTAAGTCAGACTGGCAATTGATTGGCTACGAGTTACATTGAGATAAACAAACCATCAAAGACTACGGAACTATATGCTATAACTTTATTTTGTAGCT
Source organism: Perca fluviatilis (assembly GCF_010015445.1). Lineage (NCBI taxonomy): Eukaryota > Metazoa > Chordata > Actinopteri > Perciformes > Percidae > Perca > Perca fluviatilis. The sequence goes on along the minus strand of NC_053132.1, from coordinate 15,479,805 downwards.
GCTTTCAAACATGGACTATAACTTTGCAGCACTGCGGCGCACTGCATTGTGTAAATTTGTTTTTTTTATGTGTGGGGGAGTGCTGTGTCGCCGTTGCACCACAAAGCCTTGCCGAGCTCCCCTGTATAGCTCAGTGGTTGACACAAAGCCTCACCTGACCACGAGACGCCCTCAGGGATTTTCCCCTCCTCTTATTGATTTCCTCACTGCTCCTGGGATCAGCCACCTGCCTGCACAGCTGCTGCTCATTTGCTCATTAGTTCCCCAGTACATATAACAGGCAGTTTCCCCCACACACATTTGCCAGGTGCTGCTGCTTAGTTGTTGTAGTCGCTGAGTCATTCATGTCTGTTTAATACCTGTTGCTGAATTTCTGCATGCTGTTTCTGCAGTGTTTGCTTGACTCATTCTGCCTACCTGCATGTTTCTGACAGTAAGAGTTTAAAGCCCAGGTAGTAAAGAATCTTTGAACACGACCGGCCCAGTTTGGTGTTTGCTGGGGGAGCCCCTATTTTGGACGTGTATCGTGAAGTGAGTTCAGTTTTATCAGGCTCTCCTTGAGTTATCTGGTTTTACTAAACCTACGGTTGGTAATTGTGGATAACTTATCTCACATAGTTCACATACCCACGCGAGGCAGTGTTCAATAAAAATAATTTTTAGAGTTGAAAGGGGTAGTTGATAAATCAATTAGTCAGCCAATAGAAAACTAATTGGCATCAATTTTCATAATCGACTAAACAATCACTTTACCCCTCCCACTGCCAACTCTTGATCCCAAAACAATAGGGGATGTAGTTTCTAGATTGCAAAATAATTGTATAAAACAATGGATCAGATGAAAGTGTTTTTGCTTGTTACATACCTAAGACTTCACTTAGTGTGTGTGTGAAAATATCCTCAGTCTCCAGGGGTTAAAGCTATGATTCCGAAACACAATCGCTGGTTGCAGCTTATCAAATGTTTTGTTGTCTATGCTTGTGAATTTGGTAGAATTTAGCTTTTGTTTTTAACAGTTGGTTGGACAAAACAAGCCATTTGAATATAAAAAGTTGGGCTTTGAGAAACTGTGAGGGTGTTTTTGTTAATGATTTCTGGACATTTTACAGTATAATCAATAATGAAAATATTCGTTATTTGCAGCCCTAATTGAAGTAAGCCACACTAGCGAGTCAGCATGCGCAATACGTATTGGTTAAACAAAAGCCCCTTTTGCATAGGGATTCCCCTTCATATTACCGCCTTGAACAGGCTGTGTGAAGGGGGCTGAAGGTTGGGCCCTTTAATAGGTACAAGTGTAAATGAGACAATGTTATTTCTTTAGCATTTTAAAGTGAGGAATTGAAGGAGGGAGGTCAAACTCTGGTGTGGGTAATGTGGACACTCAAGGGTCGAATTTGCCTTTTCCCAGACATGATTAAAGTAAATGTATTGAAGCTGAGCTTGTTGCATACCAGTACTTAAACATTTCACATCATAAAGGATTTTTTTTTTGTTGGGACTTTTAGAATAACTGCTGCTGAGTCATCTTGAAAAGGCTGTCAGTGTTGGTCTAAAAACACAGATATTGCCAATGATATTGATAGTATCCTGCACAATATCAGTGCTCTTAATTTTAGGGTGGGTGACACTTCGTAGGACTGTCTAATGTTAGAAATCATATGCTCTCATTTTGAAGAGTTGAACTCCTTACAGCTCACATTTAACACATGATCTTTCTTTCACTGCTTACTGTCACTTCTGACGCTTTTGTACTTCTACATTGTAGAAGTATCCTTTGTGAAGTGGTGTGTAAGATGATTGTCATTGTCAATAACACAAATTGTAGTATCAGTACCTCAGTGTTCTCAGAGACCTGGCTGTCTTTCTCTGGCTCCCCTTTTCGTCATTGCTGCATTTACATCTCTCTCAGCTCCCTGTTTACCCTCAACTCGTGGCAGATTCATCTCCCTTCCATATATTTACACCCTCTTTTACTCCACGTCATTACTCGCCATAACTTCTTCTCTGCCTGCGTCCCTCTCCTCTACTCTCTTAGTGACAGGCAAGGAGATATAGCACTGTGAGGGCTAGTAGATTTTAAGTGCTGCACGTCAGGTGTGGTGGTAAAGTATTGTATCATAGCAAGTGTATGAACACACTTCCCTGTACAGTGCATACAGTATGTGTGTATATACTCTACGTGTGTTCTGGTGCATTCGAGCACATTTGGGAACATATGCAGTCTTTTGGGTGTTTTTGGCGTGACATTTCATAGCTTTAGTGATTGTAGATTTTATCCTATAGACATTTAATGGGGCCCTTCGTATTACCTACACCTCAGCATATTACACTATTATAAGTCAACATTATAGCCTGGCCACACTTGCATACAGATAGAGATCCAAACCTGCAGACTCATACTCTGTGTGTGTGTGTGTGTGTGTGTGTGTGTGTGTGTGTGTGTGTGTGTGTGTGTGTGTGTGTGTGTGTGTGTGTGTGTGTGTGTGTGTGTGTGTGTACACAGAGCAGGACAATACATATGCACAGTATAAACAGATCAAATTCATTGAATGTGATATTTTGTCTACTTCTTTAGTGTGCACATGCATGCATGCTCATGTGTGTTTTTGCCAACAATTGATTATCCTGTTCCTCCTATTTAACTTTCTCTTGCTTTGCTCAGAGCTTGTTGTTACATAAATGAATAACTTAGGTAAAGCTTTTCCTCATACCTTAGAACAACTGAGTGGGACCGACTGCCAAGAAATATATATTTTTAATATCCTTTTCCATTTTATTGCCTGTTGTTTCTAAGCAAGAGCTGTTTTTAATTAAAGCTGGCACTGTTGGTGAAAGGTTGAAAATGTTCAAGTTAGTTTGTTTGTTTGAATCATTCTTTGTTTCACATTGTCTTTCTTTTTTCACTCTCAAAATAAAACTACACAAAGTGCAAGAAACATTGTTACGCCACTGTGGCGCAAGTTCTCAATTACTGTTTTTGCTGTATTTCATACTAAACTCTTTGTTTTGCCAATTTGTTAAGTAATGGTTGTGATATTCAACTTGAATTCCCTCCTTGGTTCTGTTTTCAGAATAAGGTGAATCCTGTCAATGTGACTCCACCCATTCAAGCTGTGGACCAAGACCGAAATCTACAACCTCCCTCTGACAGGCCAGGGATTCTATACTCCATCCTCATCGGTAGATTTACATCTTGTTGGGTTTAGATTTGTTGGCACTAGTGTTGAGCAATAAGGCAATATATACAGTGAGACAGTATACATTTGTATGCCATCTACATATTTAGACCATTATACAGTAGTCATTGTTGCAATATTGGATATTTGTATAATATGTGCAAAAATGTGATTATGTACCTTAATTTGTAAGTATTTCATTTGTTTTCTTCGCCGAAAAACAGATATTCATGTCTGTTTTTGAAACAGTTTCTCAGTTGATTTTACCAAAACATTTACTGAATTGCTATATAAAATTGCAAATATACCATAATAGATTATTTTATCCATATAGCGTACTAGCTGGCACAGAAACATACACAATCTCCCTGAGTAAAATGTTAGAATTTGAATGTAAAAAACAAATGCAGAATCCCAACAGTTGTCCTGAATGGACACACAACAAGAACACATTATTTAAGACCATTTACCTACTGCAATAAAGATAGCATTGTAATTCAGAGTGACATCAACACATCTGTTCACATACAGTAGGGCTTCACAGAATCTTGTCAATTCAGATCTGTGTTCTCAGGGCTCCTTAAGACCAGGCCTAATTGTTAATTGAAGGAAAGGATTCTTATGGTTATTGAGGAGGGCACTTACATGTTTAGATGCAGGATTAACTCAGCAGAGGAATACTGTATGCAAAACAATTGTTTCCAAAATTACAGCAATACAACTGTCAGCCTATTAATGTTTCATAAGTAGGGGAGGATCTGCATAGTTGGTAAAAATGTACTGACTTGACACCGACTTGATTACATTTTCCAGACTCCTCCTGTGAAACTAATCTCTGTCTGAGTAAGGATTGTGAGAGACAGTTTCACAAAGGGCAGAAGAATCTGTTGCAAGTCTGCAGTTCCTACATGATCTACTTTTTAAAAACGAAAAGAAAATATTAATAGCAGTTTGGTTTTTAGATCTCATGGCCTTCATAAGACAATATATGAACAGTGGTTGGTAATTGCTGTGGCCAACAAAGGTTTTTCAAAGAGCTGACTGTTGCAAAGTTGCTTGATTTGTGGACACAAGGACATACCTTAAGAAGAAGATAGGCACTCGCACAAACATCCGTAAACCACAAATATGTGCACATGTGCCTGTGTTGCTGCTCCTCTCACCAGGACCTGATTTCCCAACTAAGCAACACAGTATTCTAAAGCACCACATATATATATATATATATATATATATATATATGTGTGTGTGTATGCATCCCCACCTGTGGAGAGCAGAGATGAGAAAACTGGGAGCATTAGCCATCTCGCTGTCTTGCCCTACCCCTCTCCCCTTTCCATGTACCTTTTATACTTCCCCTAGACACCCACCAGGCAAACGTGCATTGATTCTTAAACCAATAACTGATGTCTCTCCCTGTCTCATACTGACACACGCACCACCCTATTTTTTTGTGTATTTTGTTTTTGCTCAGTTCTTACTGTTTCTCTCTCAGGCAAACCAGAGTCCTATGCAGAATATTTCAGCTTGAACAGAACCACAGCGGAGCTCCTGCTACTAAAGCCCATCGATAGAGAACTCTACCGCAGATTTGATCTGGTTATCAAGGTGAGGAACACTGGAACTGCAAGCAGGGGAGCTTTAACTTGATTTTTCTCCCAGCATGTTTCTTATGGAAACAGCACCCTCCCCTTTCAATGTGCAGTGTTTTTTTTTTTTTACTGTATTTAACCCTCAATCATCCATCAAGCTGTTGATCAGTAAATCTGTAATCTTAGATAAAGACTAATTGTTTGTCCTCAATTTATTTATGTGGTGCTTCCTGGTTTCTGTCCATTAAAAGTAGTCTCCCCTAAACATATTAAGTGCCAGTAATTGTGAAGCATTAGGACTATCCCATGCTGTGTGAAGGTGTTTTTTGTCTAAATTAGGCTGGTAATAGAATTAAACCAACATGCATACATCAGGTTCTGCTCCACTGAAATTGAACATGCAATGTTTCCTCTTTTGGATGTTTTTGCTGTAGTTAAAGGTGTGTATAGATTTTGGTAAATGAGTGTACAGATATTGTGTATTATAAGATGGCACTGTATTACAGTAGGTGTACTCCTGGGATGGTAAAGCTGTTTGAACACACATGATCTAATGAATGAGGGGTGAAGGAAGAGTTATGAGGGAGCAAAACGGCAACAAGAATGAGATGTGATAATGGCAAACAGAAATAAAATGCAAACAAAAGAGAAGAAGTATAGTCAAGGGTTGGATGTCAATAAACTTTAAATAGCTGAATTCTTCCTTCAGCCCCATAGGGACGGGATTACCTTTACAGGGGGAGGTGGAGAATAAAATATCCACTGTGCTCCCCCATAATTTAACTCATCGTTCAGGACGGTATTTCACCATCGGGAAATCACAGGATATGGTCTGTAATAGATATGGACTCAACGGAAAGAGAAAGCCATGAAGCCTCCCCAAAGGGGGCGTGGGACAGTTGAGGATACTGTGTAAAGTGAATTTGATTCATAACTCAGTCCAATCTTAATACATAGACATGAAACACACATTGATATAATTCAGTGTGAGTTACACTTACTACAGATATCATTATTGCAAGTAAACGTCCATAAATCAGCTTGCAAATCAGAGAAAAAAAGACAGTTAATCCAGTGTTGTTGCCTGTACACCCATGGGTACATTGCAAACAATAACTGCTAAAAGGGAACTCGGCATACATTTAATGGTGCCAATTTGCTAAAATGTAAACAAATATAGGTTTAAAAAGTGTCTCAAACGAGAATATGTACCTGTACCTACCTGTAGTACTTTTGTAGGATTTGATGAGCTTTTATCAGGTTTTGCTCTCCTGATGGCTTAAATCTTTTTAAAGTCAAATTTCACACTGAACTAATTATATATTTATATATATATATATATATATAATATTTTTATTAATAAGGGACAAAATTCCACTAATTAATCCTGACAAAGCACACCTGTGAAGTGAAAACCATTTCAGGTGACTAACCCATGAAGCTCATTGAGAGAACACCAAGGGTTTGCAGAGTTATCAAAAAAGCAAAGGGTGGCTACTTTGAAGAATCTAAAATATAAGACATGTTTTCAGTTATTTCACACTTTTTTGTTACATAGTACATAATTCCATATGTGTTCATTCATAGTTGTGATGCCTTCAGTGAGAATCTACAATGTAAATAGTCATGAAAATAAAGAAACACATTGATTGAGAAGGTGCGTCCAAACTTTTGGCCTGTACTGTGTGTATATATATATATATATATATATATATATATATATATATATATATATATATATATATATATATATATATATATATATATAAAGTAGAAGGACAAGCAGCTCTTCATGCGGAATAAAACTCCGATCCACTTTAAAATATAAGGACCAGCCAGTTCACAGCCGACCTGTAGGAAATTGCGGCTGTAATTATTACTCGAGTGAGGGTGAACAATTGTTTTCTCTTTCCCTTTTAGGCAGAGCAGGACAACGGTCACCCCTTGCCAGCTTTTGCTAACCTCCAAATTGAAGTTCTGGATAAAAACAACCAGGCACCCTACTTCCTGGAGACCAGTTACCATGGTTACGTCAGCGAGGCCTCACCAGTGGGAACAACCATAGCGACCACTGCCAGCCTGTCTGCACCGCTGACCATCGTAGCTCTGGACAACGATGTGGAGGAGGTGAGGTTCTGACATGTACAAATGATCTCACTTCATACTCAGAAAAATGTGATTGTAATTACGGAGAACAATGCAGAACAGAATTTGGAAAATATTAATTTATGGCTTTAATATACTGAGATACATGTATCAAAAAGCCTTTGTGCATATACATACATTAAATGTTAGTGTTTATGAAAACCTTGTACAGATTTGTATTCATTTGTATGCATGTATTATGCTGTAGCCCCATACCTCTGTGGCATTACTTGTATGACAACATTTACTTCTTTTGTAGCGGACAGCCAATGGGAGGCCTGTAGGTATCAGCTGGGGTCGTTCATTCTACCTTTGCCCCCTTCTGCATTTGAGTTCTCTGAAGCTTCAACTGGTTGATGTTAACTAGGACAGTCTTTGACAACAGAAAATAGTTCCCTAATTGATTTTGCTCTAAATTCTAATGCCTATTGCCCTATGTTAATGACAACGTATTAATAATTTGCTTTAGTTTGCCATTTGACACATGCCATGTAAAGATTTGCCATGTGGAAATTGACCATTTGCTCAACCACCAGTTACTGTATATATGCAGTTAACAGTGATAATGCTGACAGATTTAATCCTAGAAAATTTGGAATGATGTAGTCGAAAACAGGCTTCTCATTTCTAGCCGGCGGCTTGTCGAGTTTGCCAGCTGAAATACCAACTGTAGCTGTTAGCGGAGCGTGCTCACATTTGCAGCTGAAGGTAGAGCAGACAAACATACTCTTTTATCCATTTCTCTGCTTTTGCCTATTTCGTTTTTGGATTTTGGAAAGTGAAATAAATGAATAAATGATTAAAAAGACACAACCCTCCAAACTGTTTAGGTGTGGAGTATCTCTTACTAGTACTCTTACTACAGCACCATGCTCACCACGTGGAGACAGACCTGCCATACCTTGTTACGACTGCTAAGCCACAGAATAAGTGTACAATTGCTGTTTGGGGGAGGGGTTTACCTGACAATCATTTGTTACTTGTATACTGTGCTGATGTATCCTTATATTCTGGCACTTTGGAACTTTGCTAACCCGTCGTAATTTAAACTGCAGGACTCAAGTGTGTAAACAGAAGGAAACAAGCCAATTATTTTCTCTAAACACAGTTAAATCACCATGTAAACAAAACCAGCAGCATGGTGACAGTGTTTACACAGGAAGTACTGTACAGAAATGAAGGATCGAGCAATTGAGGAGTCTATTCCAGCCCTTCTTTTTCTTCTACTGAATCTCTCTATTTTGTGCCTTGCTTGCAGTGGGTGAAGTGCCCTATCTAACTTCCATGTGAATCTGGATAGTAAAACCATGTCCCTCTTAAATTGCCTCTCAGTGATAATGTAAGAATTTACAGTGCTGCTGCATTGTTATCGCCGATGCATTCCCAAGAGCTTAGTTTGTTTAAGATGTAGCATAGGCGTTTTGACAAAAACAAGCTTTGGTTCATTGCTTTCTAAAAGACCCCCACAGCAGGGAATAATATGTGTGTTACTGTGTGTTTGTCTGTGTGTGTGTGTGTGTGTGTGTGTGTGTGTGTGTGTGTGTGTGTGTGTGTGTGTGTGTGTGTGTGTGTATGATATATGTTGAGTTATTTTAAATATTGCTAACCCTGGTCTTTCCTCCAGCATTAAGTACCAACAATGATGATTAGTCCTAATTGCTTTTATGTGCCGTCCATCACTTTTATTTATGTGTGTGCATACGACTGTGTGTGTGTGTGTGTGTGTGTGTGTGTGTGTGTGTGTGTGTGTGTTTATTTATGACTCAATATCCACACTGGCTACATCGACAATATTATCAGCCCCCCTTCCCTGCTGAGCCAGCCTTATCTGGAATGAAAGCTCACACCCACACACACACACACACACACACACACACACACACACATTCAGAGGAGGTGACTGTGTGGATAATGTCAGAGGAGGACTTGGATGAGGATTGCCTCTCCATCACTGAGTATAACACACACACACACACACACACACCTCGTAGGAGAATTGCTATGTCAAGAAAACCTTGGAGATGTTTTTCATTCACATTTTCCTGTCGAAGCACTTCTTTGCTCTGAGCTGTGTTATGTTTCTCCTCTCATTTATTCCAGTTTTCCTTCAATTTGTAAAATATATTAATTTGTAGGAGAGAGACAGATATAGTTATTGCCTTCTCACTTTTGTTATCTGCTCTTTTGATTATTCACTGTATGTGCATCAAGTATCCAGTCTCTTAATATATCAGTGTATTCGTTTAATTTAAGTAATTAAGGTGCTCTGCCATCATTCCATTGCTGTGGGTGTGCTGTGTAGCTCTCACATGTAAATGTGTACCAGCTTTATGTGTGCTCTGCTAGCAATATGGCGGACATCAAACAGTATCTCCCTAGGTTATAAAAGAAAACTGACTGAAATGTCTTCTCCCCTAAACATCTTTCTTTCTCTCCAACAGACCAGGGACCCTCAGCTCCAGTTCTCATTGGACAGCTATTCTAATGTTTTCTCTGTGTCTGCTACTGGAATCAGAAGATATCTCACCCTGGTGCAGCCACTGGATAGGGAGACACAAGACTCCTATACATTCACGGTACTATAGAGCCTTTGCATTTGTGTGCATTATATACAATATGTAAGAGAGAGAGAGAGAGAGAGAGAGAGAAATGTCTGAATGCATTTGAGTAACTCCAACCTCAAATCAGACACCCTTGATAAAACCATAGTGGCCTTCCTGAAAAAAGAATCTTATCTAGTGAAGGGGTGCAAACGGGAGACAAAATAAGAGAAGAGGAGTGAGAAATGAAAAACAAGCCCAGAGGAAAAGAAGAAAACAGGAGAGGGGGGTAGATGGCTAGGAAAGAGAAGATGAATGTGTAGGTATATGCACCTGTAGCTCAATGAAGTCAGGAATATTTGAACCCTAATTTTACCAGTAAGGAAGGGAGAAGCGAGAAAAAGCGAAGGGGAGAGAAAATGCAAGGGATGGCTGCGCAGGTGAACGAGAGATTAGTATTAAGAGAGCAGGAGGTTACTGAGAGAATGAACAAGGTTCATGGGGAGGGGAAACCAGAAGCACAAATAATGAAAGATATAGAAGAAAAGAGGCAAAGACGGGAAGATTAGTGCATTACAATCTTTCATAGACATTTACCTCTACCACTGTTTAAATATGGCTTTGTTTCATATTGTAACGCTGCTCCTACAAATTTGTTTAGCATGACTAGCAATAACTGGTCAGTGCAGAAATAGATGTAGAAAACAAGGCTTGTTACAGTGATTGCTGCCCCTCTGTGTTTACCTCTTTCCGTCAGTTTCCCTGTTTCTGTCCGCCCCTCGTCTTCATTATGGTTGTGTTCTGCTGGTCCACTTTGCACTTCTATCCCTCCTTTCTTCTGCTGTTCCTCTCCCTCTCAATCTGCCATTCTCCCTCTCTTATTCTTATTTCAGTGTAATCTAACACAGAGTATCTGAAGTAATGGAAAGACATTTACTTTAAGTAACTGTACAGTTTTGAGATACTTGAGTATTTCCAGTTCCCGCTACTTTATACTTCTTCTGTACTTCACTACACATCAGAATCCAGGGTGGGGGGCTGGGAATTCAAAAGCTACCTGGCAGTATATAAAGTAATTAAAAATAGCCCTACTTTTACCAGCTGCATCATTAACAGTGGTACATTATTTTGTACTGTACATATAACTGAATATTTCTACACTGTGGTATTGCTACTTTTACTCCCACAACTCTCTGAATGTGCCTTGCCATTTGATGTACTGTACAGCAGTCTGTTATCTGTACGATTCAGTCTGGTAATGCTGGCAGTGTGTGTGTACGTGTGTGGTGGGAGTGCAGCATAATGTATGAGTTAATGCGTTCTTGTGTGTGCTTGCAGCGATTTGGAAGTTAAAGATAGGATAAGCAGAAGGCCTGGTGTATTGATTGAAAAGCAGAGGTGTACAGTAATCATCATGAAAGCCTTGCAGGAGAAATTAAACTTGAGGAGGAGAGTGAGCGAGCTATGAGACATGGAGGATGATATTCATTTAAAGGAGTCAATCAGCTTCTTGGCAGATGAGATTGCGGAGAAGATTGGTATCAGCGAAGAAGCTTCTGTCGCTTCTGTTGATATGCACTTTGATATCATCATGGACATTTCAATTGGATTCATTTCATTTGTTCTTAGCATACAAGCGCATTAAAATGTTTGTGTGCTGAATGACAGACAGAGGAGACCATCACGGCGAAAGACCTGCTTATTTTGTCTGAATACAGCATAGAAAATTTGCTTAGAAATATAGGAAATATTTGATAGGCTAGAACAGCATTGTTTTCATTTTAAACAAATTGTATATCCGTATACAACACACATTTTCCCTAGGCTCAGTCTGCCACAAAATAATTCCTGTGCTGGATCCATGGTATCAGAATTTTGGATAGTCATCATGGAAAAATAAATTGGTTATGTGACAAGGGCTGGGAAGATTGGCAGAACAGGCAGCCAAGTGGCATTACTCTGATCCAAAGGAAATCACAATTGCCAGATTGACAGCACTCTAGCCCAATGGATTGGGGGTGGGGGGGCACCGGGGAAGGCCACCCATGCCCCGCCCCTGATTTACAGTGACAACGGGCACTGTTTTAATAACAATGTATAGTACATTGGCATTATGATTAATTGGACACCGAATGTTTGTTCATGGCTCTTTTTGTGTCTCATACGTATTCTAAGCAGACTTTATATTTCTTAAAGGCAGTGGGGAACAGCAGTCATTGAGAGGAAATTGTTAAGGTGAATTGAAATATTGGGGAGAGACAGCCGGGACAGATTTGTTCACAAGTTTCAAGAGTTTTCAGTTGCACCCCCAAACACATATAAATAAACCCAAAACAGGGATGTAGATTGAAAAAACACAGAACACATCTAGCTCAAAAGAAACAAGGAAACAGACACTATCAAGATGTCAAGGACATATTGAGTACACAGTCCACCCACCTCATGATTCTCAAAAGGTAGCTTTTTGCAGCTTGAGTGTAACATTTTCTCAAAGAAGGAACATTTTATTTCTTTTCTCTAGTCAAGAAAAATACAGTGTACATTGTTCTTTTGTTCTCTCTTTCTGTGTCTCTCCAGCTTTTGGCATCAGACGGCGTCCAGCAAAGCATTCCGGTTACAGTGACGATAACTGTGTTGGATGCAAACGACAACACTCCGACTTTTGCTAATGCATCTTATAATGTCAACCTGTTTACTGACATGATGCCTGGAGAAACTGTGTTACAGGTGCGCACTGTCAAACACACACTATGTATTAATTACGGTTCTGACGTGTGGTACGTGTGTAGTATTTGCAACATACTTTATTAAATGTTTTATATGGATGGTGAACGTTTGTTTGTGTATCTCTTCCCAGCTGGCAGCAGTCGACTCTGATGCAGGTCCCAACGGTCAAGTCACCTATCGGATCTTAGCTGGCCACCAGGGACATTTTCTTATTGGCAACAGGTAAATATATCACCTGCATTGTGATATTATTTTGATTTTTATTTGAATGTGAAAGGAATAGTTTTACATTTTGAGAAATTAGATTTTTTTTGCAGAGTTAGATGAGAAGATTGATACCACTCTCATGTCCAGTGGTGGAAGAAGTATGCAGATCCTTTACTTTAGTAAAAGTACTAATACCACACTGTAAAAAATACTCTGTTACGAGTAAAAGTCCTGCATTGAAAATGTGACTTAAGTAAAAGTCTGTAAGTATCATCAGGAAAATGCACTTAAAGAATTAAAAGTATACTCAATGCAGAAAAATCCTCACATTTTAGAAACTGGAAACGATCCAAACAGTTCTGTCAATCAACTAAGTGTTTAATTGTGTAGTTTAATTTATAATAAATAATCATATTTTATAAACTACATCTTAATTTGTAAAGTAACTAGTAACTAAAACTGTCAGATTAATGTAGTGGAGTAGAAAATTACATTATTTCTCTCTGAAATGTAGTGGAATACAAAGAGAAACCTCACATTTTTACTTAAGTAAAGTACTTGAGTAAATGTACTTAGTTACATTCCACCTCTGCTCATGCCTGTATGCTAAATATGAAGCTAGTGTTTTTAATAATCTAATACTAATGTAATTAATTGATGAACTGTTTTCACAGCACTGGGGTCGTTACAGTGGCACCAGGTGTTGAGCTCACTGTTGGGCGGATCTACGCTTTGACTGTAGAAGCCATGGACAACGGGCCTGTACCTCAGAGAAGGTAAGGGCTTCTCTCTGTCTGCTTCATCCGTCTTTCCCTCTGTTTGGAGCTGAGGCTCCAAAGGTCACCAAATTGCCAGATATTTCGCACTCATTGTCAGACACTCTCCAACTTTCTCTGCCATTTTCCTACCTCGGTTCACCCTTTTCAGGTGAGACTTTCATTTTTAGAAATATATTAGTATATATTGGAAAACTGCAAGGAGTCCAAAAGAGGGAAATTGATAGTATAAGTGTGAGAAGGAAAGGGAGAAGAGTAACACAGATCGAGAGGTAATGAAAGGGTGACTCACTACTAGTTACCCTCTTCTTGAGAAACTGAAAGAAAATGATACACTGCATTTCAGAAAAGGGATGATTTCAGCGAATGCAGGCACACATGGCATCTAGAATAAATGCCACAGCCTGTAAAAGAAACAAAATGTAATACACTCTGGCCCTGTCGCATTCTTAAGGATAAGGACCGACTTGATAAGATGACATTTTTTGTTCTTCCCTGCCTCCTGTTTCCCATCTCCTGCCCCTCATCTCTCCTTCATGGATTACATCAATAAGGAGCCATAACTTTCAGCAAACACATAGACTCTGGCTATTCCCCACCTTGGGTTATTTCATGGAAAATGCAGCTGCTCCCAATATTACTCTGTGTGTATTGATTAGGTAGCTAAACTCTGGCGGAAAACTGTTAAATTGTGAAATTTTAGTTTTAGCAATTACCGTGCAGTACCTCCGAAGAGAAGCAAATCAAGCCATCGAACAGTTCACCCACTGGAAAATGGTCAATCTACACTACTCTATAGATTGATGTAGCAGCTGCAGTGGAGGAGAGTTTTCACGGCACCATGCCTCAACGTGATTCAAGAAACATCAGAGAACAGGGTCATGTGCTTTTGCAGGTTGCAGAAAAAAAGGAGCTAACGCTATTTGATGCACATTGTCCCTCCTTTTCATTTTCTTATCTTCTTGCATATCATCTAACGGAAACACCATAAGGAAAACTATGAGAAATTGTCATCAGTGAAAACAAAAGCCAGACAAACTGAGCTCCTGCGCCAGCGTGAGCAACAGCCTGTGGTTTGTTGATACTCACAGCACACTTGGGTGTAGCTCTTTGTGTTTTGCACTCTGGAATGTCTCAACAAAAGGATAAATTAAGTATGTGGTTTCCTTGCAGACAGGACAAACACTCCAAGTCCCTGCTTTTTAAATAAGATGCACAGAACAAAAGAAAATAAAGATTTTTTGTTTTTTGCCGCTGATTGCTCGTTAGGTAGGCCCATGTGAAAGGCAGTTAGTTCAATAGGTTCATATAGGCTCAGCAGGTCAATTGAGAATATCCAGGAAGTCACTTAATAGTCAGATGTTTAATTTGAGCTGGAGACTGTTCATCAGTCTCCTGATGAAAAATGTAATCAAATTTAATCAACCTAGCACCTGGTTACATGTTAGTCTAAAGGAAAGCAGTTTGAACATTTTGCATATGTCAGTGTCCATCAGCATTTACCCCCTGTATGCATTTTTTAACTCCACACTAAACCTCTTGCTTCTCTCCAGATAAAAGTGTTCATGCCTGAATGTAAATTTAAAGACTTGCAATGCCAAGCTGATCTGAAAGATCTAGTGCTGACAAAAGCACACTGAATACTGTAAAGGCAGCCTTCGCCTTGCACTGCTATCAGTTTCAGATTCACAATGGACAGTTTGAAAAAATAAATAATGCTGCAGTTCTTTGTCCTTGTCAAAACCTGGCCCCTACATTACCCACAATGCAACTTGACTGGTTGCAGGTATGTTATGTTAGTAACGGCTAATGTAACCTTGAGTCGCTAGCTTCACGCAGAGATGAGGAGCTGGCTACAGAGGTCTGGTAAGCTTACTTTTGTCTAACTCCTCCCCACCAGATTTCTTTTTTACAGATGGTGGCAAAATGGTGCCCAACAGCTGACTTATCAATCATTGTCAGTTGTCAATATTTCTAGTAGGGAAGTAGGGATGTCCCAGTCAGTTTTTTTTTTTTTCAAGAATCCTTGCACTTTGCCAACCTTAGTGTCTGAACTCAAAGTCACTTGCTAGTGCACCCACATATTCTTTTCACATTCACACAGTTTTCACTTCCATATGCAGCTAAGTAGTGCTCGCAGTGTAGAGCCTGGCAGTAACCTGTAAAGGGGAGCAGTGCTGCAACACTAGTAGGCTGAGGTGGTCAAAACACAGTAAAGTCCACTAAAGAAAGGATCAAATTTTGATTTTGATTGGCCCCGATACCCATCCTTTAGATTAGCCCTGGGACATCTCTATTGAAAACTAATAATTAGTACTCTGAAACCTCTCAGCATCTCAGACACTCAAAAGTCAACACTCAAAGTCAGCTTTCATAAAACAACACAAATTTACTTTTTTCAACAGTTGACTTGTGTGCTTTCCTCAGATTTACCCCAAACTAAATCAATCTACTGTGATTAATAAATCGATCTACTTTCACAAAATAGATAGTAAAGTTTAAAATAAAAATTCGTTCTTTTTTAATTTTCACCATTACTTACCTATATCTGTAATAAAATGATAAAATATAACGATTTAGTTGTCACAACTTCAATGAATTTCTCTCTCCAACAATGTTTGTCAGTCATCGAATTGTCTCCCCAGCTGGTCCCAGCTATGTAGTTGCCAAATCAATACAAAATGTGAACCACTGCAGATTGAGGTGGTTCCAGTGATTGGCTCACAGATTGTCCCCAAATTTCCCCAGACCCCCTGTTTATCTCAGCTGAAAACATAACTGGCATAACAAATCAATATCCATCTCTGCTACCTGATTTGTTAAAACTACGGGTCAGGACCCAAAATGAGCCGTGTGTCCCAAGACATGAGTGGCATGAGCATTTCTATAATGACTTTGGATCTCAGCTTGTCAGTATTACATCTCTATGTTAGGGGGCTGGAACTGTTGAAGAACCCTTGAGATACATGTATAGAATTGCTTTTGCATGGCCTAGAAAGATGCACCCTTCGGGGTCTCATTTATACTTTCATCAAACAGTAGGGTTAGGAGAGAACAGATCAGACAGGATAAGATGTTAGATAAATAGCTAGATAGAGAGCTAGATAAAGAAGTCATTTTGCACAAGAGGCATATAGTAAATTATAGAAGTGGTACAAAGTCATTTATTTGCAAGTCGCAAGCAGTGTTGGGGAAGTTCCTTCAATTACTCAATAAATATTACTCATATGACTTTTTTTGCTTTTGTTTCTTGGCCCAGCTCTGTCAAATGTGCCTTTAAACAACTCCAAATCCTGCACACCCACAGGACACCTGTGTTAAAGGTCCCATGGCATGAAAATGTTACTTTGAGGTTTTTTAACATTAAATGAGTTCCCCCAGCCTGCCTATGGTTCCCCAGTGGCTAGAAATGGCAGTAGGTGTAAACCGAGCCCTGGGTATCCTGCTCTGCCTTTGAGAAAATGAAAGCTCAGATGGGCCGATCTGGAATCTTCTCCTTATGAGGTCATAAGGAGCAAGGTTACCTCCCCTTTCTCTGCTTGGCCCACACAGAGAATTTGGCCCAAACATGAGAGAGAGACATCATGGCTTTCAGACGAGCAAAGGTCAAGGCCACACCCCTACCCTCCACCTTGCCCCCCCCCCTCTCTCCTCCTCAATAGCTACAGACACAGAAAAGGCATATCCTAAGGAAAGCTCATTGTGGGACTGGCTCTAGTGGCTGTAATTCTGCACCATGGCTGAATTTCGGGAAAGAGACTTCTGATACATAATTCCCAGTGTTTACATACCTCCAACCCTAAAGGTGATTCCTGATTGTCCACTCCCTACTAGTGGCTAACGTTGGCAAGCTAGCTAAGAAGACTTCTCCTCCTCCATTGGTAGTGGCTGATTGCGCCCCCATACCTCCAGCCGTGAGCCGTACCACTCCACTCTATCCACTAAATGCAGAGTCAAATCCTCCATTGAACTCCTGTTAAGACAAACTAGATTTGTAACTTTATTATTTATTTCCGCTTTGCGGGTCTCTACCGGCTATAACTGTACTATGCAAGTTTGCCAGATCGGGTAGCGGATCTGTAGTTCGAGTGAGACATAATGGGACAATTCCGCTTCCAGCCTGTAGGGGGACCGAAGCGGGAAAAGTTCTCTAGTGTTGCTTTAATCACAAGCTTGGCTCTGAAGCCCCAAGTCAACACCAAGTCATACAGCTTTACTCCCAAATAACTCATTACATGTACAGTACTTGACCAAATGTGATGCAAAATGTATGTCAACAGATTAATAGCAGTATTAGTAATATTATAAATAGTAGTAGTAGTGCCACTTCTACTATTCAGAGAGACCATTACAATCAATGGTTTTATTAACAGCAGAAACATTAGGCTTCTGCCTGCCAACCACTCAGTTAATTTACTGTGCATTTGATGTGCAAGTCTGTTTGGTTTATGTGGATTTCTCTTTGTGTGTGTACTGTACAAGTAGGAAGAGTTATATTTAACCATGGCTATGAAGTTGATCGTCAATATTAAATAAGTTTTAGAAGAAGGAATTGCGTCTATTGATAGACAGAGTTTTAGGATGGAAAAATAGGCCCCAACTAGCAGCTACAGTAGAAACCACGACTGAGTCCCAGTCCTTCAATCGGTTTTCATCAATAATGCCATGTGAATTGTTTCAATAAAACACTGGCTTTCACTCTCTCTGGCAGCTTGCATTTTTTCCGGCTTTTACTCTATTTATTTATTTATTGTTGTGAATATAAACAGATTTTGTGGGCTATTGTTTAGACCCAAGGTTCTTTGGCTTTTTCAGTCGATTATTCAGTTTGAGTGGAGTTAATCTCTCCCTTCTCTCCCTGCTGAAACTGCGCACTCTCGCCAAGTAGGAGCACAAACTAAATCCTTGCGGCTTCTTACCCTGAAATTTAGGTTGAGTAAAACCAAACATTACTCACGTCATGTGGGGGCAAAACTGAAAATGGGAATAATTGGGCTTTTTACCAACCCGTTAATTAAAGATGCAGTAGGTAAGACTTATAAAACTAACTTTCTGTCATATTTGCTAAAACTGACCCTATGTTCCAGTAGAACTACATGAAAAAGGTAATTAGAAAAAAAAACAATCCGGCTCCTCTGGCACCAACTACAGTCTGTAGTGCGATTTGCAAAAATCCACCCTGTTCAGACGCACCAATCAGGGCCAGGGGGGGTGTCTCCCTGCTCATGCACACGCATTCATTCTCCCTTGTGGGGGGAGGGGCTTAGGAGACTGTTTGGGCTTTAGCAGAAAGGGGGGGAGGGACTGAGAAGTTGTCGATGTTCATAAGTCCTGGATCTTCACAATCCTACCTACAGCACCTTTAAGAAGTGTTAGTAATGACCAACAGGCCAGCTGACAGTCTTGCCTGGGCCCGGGACGAGATCTTAGATGGGCCCCCCCCTCGCGGCCAGATCTCTCCTTTTCCCTTGCTCTTCCTCTCCTCACATCTCTCACTGAAATTAAGTGTGTAATCAGTCTCTGATCCATCCTGCTCAGACTCTCCGACAGGGCAGCGAGCCCCCCCGCATCACTCTCTCTTTACGGGTAGTATCTGTCCCGGAGGCAGCGCCCCCCATCACTCTCTGTCACCTGACTGCAGCTGGATCTCTCTCTGTCTCATCCTTACTGATGGAGCTACCAAACTCAACTGTTTCTGTCAAAGTTAACGTGTTGTGTCAGGCTTTTATACAAGCTAATGGACGTTAACATTAGAGCTGGCCTGTTACGTTACGTTACATGACTCGTAAACGTTGGCTGCGCTGGTTCTTACCTTGCTCTACGTTGACAGTTCCAGCTTCACCGTCACCACTTTTTTTTAAATATTTGTTTAGAAAATCTCTAAGGCCTCTATTTCCTTCTTCTCTTTTCTTTCCTTTTCCGAGCTCCGGACTTGTGCTGACCGGACATTTTGAGCGTACTGAACTTCAAATCAAGTGACAATATCAAATTTTGATCAGAGGCCAAACCATTTTTATGTTGGGGGTGGGGGGGTTCTTGACCACCATTTCCAGGACAATTAGGAAGAAAACAAATAAAACGCTTTTATGTAATTCAAATATTATGCTACATATTTTTTTCCACAAATAGGCCTATTTAAAAAAAAGATTTTTAATTCTTCCATAATTTAATGAGGGCCCAGTTCTGGGCCCCCCCCCCTACTGTGGGCCCGGGACAACAGACCCGTTTGTCCCCCCCTATCGGCGGGCCTGATGACCAATTTGACAAAATTTACGATTGGAATTATACTATCAAGGTAGAAGAGTGGTACACTATTTCAATGTGACATTTTCAGCCAGATTATGTTCTGTGAGCCACTGTTATTTTCATGTGAGCCAGCATCAGGCCTCAACACTTCCTTTGAAAAGGCAGGAGCGAAATAATTCAATATATTTAAACCTGTAAACCTCACTGACCCACTGGTGCGCCAGTCAATGCAAACTCATGCTGTGCAGCCAAACACTGTCCAAACTCAAATGATTATTTTAGATTCAAGTGGTGATCCTCAAATGTTCTAAGTAAAAATGGCTAAATAAGCCTAGACTATTCCCATGTGATGGCTGTTAATGCCTCTAAAAAACACCTTAAACATTTAACTCAATATACAGCTTCTATAAAGAGTTTGAAAGCTGATCATCTATAGACAGTGTGTTGCACACTGATACAGTGTTGAATATGACTATTCGTATGACTTTAAAGCTACTTGATGAAAAGGTGGCAACTGTATGTAAAGGGGTTTTTGATATAATAATATGAATATTAAATATACTATATTGTAGTTTTGTTCTTTACCTCTGTGGAAAGGTTAAAAATATATTTTCCTTTTAGATATGAGACTTATCTTAATAGGTCTGGGGGTACAGCTGCTCAATGAATTTATTTCTATTTCTTTTTATTTTGTTCTCTTTCCTTTGATTAATGCAATTTTTCAGTGGTGTAATATACAACAAGGAAAAAAATGTCCCACAAAGTATCCTGTTCTATTGTCTACACAAAGTCGTGCTCCCTGCCAATGGAGCGTTTTATTTTGAAGTCATTATTGAGAGTCCCAGCTCTCTTGCATCTTGTTCCTTTGGGAAGGTGGTGTCAAGGATCAAAATACATGACTGAATTATCTCAAATAAATGGTATAGTAGATGCCAACTCTGTTTCCAGTAGGGTCATATTTGAATTTGCAGTTAGTACATTGTTATATCCCAATTATGTAATGCAGTCAATTTGCCATAGGGCTGTAGTCCTCTACACGAGACAATTTGAGCCAGGTAATCGAATATATTAAGAAAGAAAAACTGACACAAGGACACAAGCTATTTACAGTACAGCGCTGGAAATAAACAGCTCTGTCAATTGTAGGTCATTATGGTGACATGCTGTTTTTGGAATAAGTGTTAAGCTGATTAAAAAATGTCAGGGAATACAGCTTATTGAACAGCCAAAGCTATTTATCAGAGTGGAAGTAAACATTGTGTAATTAAGACTTCATAGTTCAAATACATTTTCTCTTGGTGTCATCCCCTCCTTAATTAGAAACTCAATGTAACTGCCTTTTTTTTCCCTTAATTTACCTTTAAGGCTATTGTTTTTTTACAAAACCTTTATTTATGTAATTCCCTCTTGAAACATTTTCATCAAGTGTCCTTACCTGTTAAGGCATTTCTGAATCCACTTCTCATCCACAGTTGATTTTATTATCCTTGTTCTACAACTTTACTTAATAGTCATCTCTATAATCACTGCATTCATTCTTAAATTCAGTTCTGGACATCTGTACAAACCCCTTTATATTATTAATTCTAATATGATTAGGACTGGGTATCTTTCAAACATTTTCAATACCGATATTGGTACCATTACTTCAATATCTGTTCCTGAACTTTTTTTTTCGATACCAATTTTATAAAATCCATTTTAAGTGAGCCCCGTCTCTGTGCGTAAACATAGTTTTTCCTGCATGCCTCTACGACTTGTAACGTTAGACAGCCAATCACAAGCATTATTAGATCTTCGTACAAGCATGCTGCATGCTCATTGGCTCACTGACACTGATGACACCTACGCCTTAGGTATTGAAATTTGGTATTGAATGACATGGCATTTTTCAATACTAGATACTATTGAGGCAATTCTGTCGGTGCCTAACAGTATCAAAGTTCGGTACCCAGCCTAAATATGATATTACAGGTTTATGTGTTCTAGTGCAGGGCTCATCTATAAATAACGGATGGGATTCTAAAGGAATAATACTGCCCTAACAAGATAGTGCCACTCTATGGACCTTTTTAACAGCAGACATTTTGACTTAGTCATAGTAGGAAAAGCACAGCTGAAATTGATAACCTTAACGATGGCTCAGTTCCATCAAGTGTCCCAGTAAGCTGTTTCAGTGAGTCAGCATGCACAATACCAGGGCCTCTCCTAAGTGGAATGCAGCCATCATTAATGGTTTTGAATACACCTGTGCTTTTCCTACTATGACATGTCAACATGTCTGCCGTGAAAAAGGTCTATTTATTAAAATGAATTAATATAAAGATTAAAGGATTGTGAAGATCCAGATCCTTCTCAGTCCCTCCCCCCCCTTTCTGCTAAAGCCCAAACAGTTTCCTAAGCCCCTCCCCCAACGAGGGAGAATGAATGCGTGTGCATGAGCAGTGATTGATTTTTTATTTTTTATTACCAGCTTCATATAGTTCTACTGGAACATAGGGTCAGTTTCAGCAAATATGACAGAAAGTTAGTTTTATAAGTCTTACTTACTGCATCTTTAAGGTTTTGTCTCAGCAAAACAGCACTAGCCTCTACATGAATAAATCATTAAAATATCAGGATAGGTTTGTCAAAATGCACCATAGAAAACGTTAAGCCCTGCAAAAAGACGTTTGTAAAAGCCCAGCAGTCGAGCACTGTCTAGTCTCTTTGCCACTCACACTGTTGTTGGCTTCACTCTCCTATCGATTAGTTAAACACAGCATGAAGTGCAAAGAAACAAACACTGGCCAGCCGCTCTTCAATTAAATAATAGACCATTCACCCTCCTGACACTGCGCTTTTACCCACTATCCTCTTGTGGTGCCCTCCAGCTCTTCTCTTCCTTCTTCTCTTCTCTCATCCCTCTCCAACATGACACATTATCTGCTTCTCTCTTACAGGCTGTTTCTCTATCTGTCTTTGTAATCTCTCTCTCTGTCCTGTCCGCCTTACCCTATTCTCTCCTTCTCATTCTCTCTCCTTAGGTCATCCATTACTACGGTATATATTGAAGTTTTGCCCCCAAACAACCAGAGCCCTCCACGGTTCCCGCGGCAACAATACAGCCTGGAGATCAGTGAAGCTATGAGAACTGGAGCTACACTGCTTAATCTGCAGGTACACTCAGACTCTATATACCACAGGTTTTCACCTCCACAGCTCCTTACATATGAACTCAATAGCTACCCCCTTATCCACACCACCCATGTTCAATTATGTTAATTTAATTTTTAAACTGGATGTTTTTGCACTTTTTAAGGCAGTGGATCGGGAGAGGGACACCATCACCTACAAAATCCACAGCGGAGACCTTCATGGACATTTTGCACTACAGCAGGAGTAAGCACACACACACACACACACACACACACACACACACACACACACACACACACACACACACACACACACACACACACACACACACACACACACACACACACACACACACACACACACACACACACACACACACACCATTATGTTTGATCAAAACTGGAGCATGTTGAAGTTAGTATCTTCAGAAACTAAAGCAGTACCCTTTTTCTTTTTTGGGCATGTGTATATGTGCATACTGTACAAGTATGGCATTACACAAGTATGTAGTAAAAGTCTGTGTCTGCATGCGTTGAAAGCAGATTAAATGATATCATTCAGGGCTTGGGCTCTGCCGAGGGCTTCACATTAACACACCAATACACACCACACATACACACAGACACACACACACACACACACACGTACTGACACTGAGGGCTTTTGTTGTATTTATTCATTTATTGCTCATTAAAAATGCATTTCTTATGCTGGAGAAAGATCCTATCTACATTTCTAGAGAGAGGAGGCAAGAGAGAAACAAAGGAGAGTATGGTGAAAGACTGCAAAAGAAGGGGCAGAATTATAAGGATGGAAGGATAGATATAAAAGAGAGAGAGTAAGAGATAAGAGAGGAGGGCAGGGACGGAGTAAAAGATGGACAAACTGTTAGAGAGAGCTGGGAGGGAAACGATGAACAAGAGTGATGGACAAATGAGGATTAAGAATAAAAGAAAAGAACTAAGTAACGTCCCCTGCATAGTAATCCATAACAGCAACGATTAAAATGAATAGAAGAGCTTAAATTTCTGCATTCTAGAAGTATCTGAAGGGTTCTGTTGGATATTGTGAAATCTCTAAATATGTGCCAAAATGTGTCTGTGCCTTAGCTGTGCTATGTGCATTATGGCACTATGAAGACTAGCCAAGTTTTTCTTTTCCACCACACAAGTGCAACATGCCGTGCAGCTCATATTGGCACAGGACTGAGTGATTTTTTTATTGCCTTTGTGCAGAGTTTGGCTCAGTTAAATGCTCTAGTCTATACTCTATGCCCATTGATGGAACACACCCTTATGGCCAAAAGATTCAGATTAGTTTAATAAAGAAATAAAAGGGCCAGCATCAGTGCAGGAAGCAAGTTATGAGCTTTGAGAAGGTTCATCTCCATTTGATGAATACATGTGAATTATCCTGGTTGAGAGCAAAAGGCGTGCGAAGAAAATGTGTCAAAATTTGTGGTGTAAATGAGAAAGCAAGATGTGTATGTGTGCGCACGCGAGCTTGTGTGCGCATGTACACACACATGCGCGTTCACAGACTTTGCTTTTCATGAATCATCTATAAATATAAATGAAATGTTTTTTAGTTTGTTTGAAAAAATAAACTCCGTTTCACATCTTTCCTCTGTAGACCACTTAACATCTGCACAAACACACACACACACACACACACACACACACACACACACACACACACACACACACACACACACACACACACACACATGCACTCTGTCAATATTTGGAGAACATTTGCATTTCATATGGTCTCTAATTCATGAAAGTAGCTTGAATTAAAAACACTTCAATCATTATGTAAATCTTCACTTGGCAAATAAAAATGTGTAATCAATTAAGGCCAACATCAAATGTTTCTGCTGGTTTTTGATTGGTCAGAAGCAGTGACGGACTGGGAAAAAAAAACGGCCCTGGCATTTCCACCCACCAGCGGCCCACCGCAGATAGAATTTTTGACGCACGAAAAGAACACGCACTTTTGATAGCCCCAGCGATGGTGAACGTAAACTCCCATGCTATAAACAACTGCACCAAAACATAGACTTATAAAAAAAAAAGAATAAATCATCAGAGCCAGCCGCTCCATAATAATATAATATTCTGAAGTAGCCAAACTTACTGTACTACATTCCCTCCTGCAGCACTGGTCTCCATCTCTGTTGCTTCTGGTAATCCACATTCAGACCCACAGCACGCTTGTTGTTCTGTGTTGGTTAGCTAGTTCCATAGATTCGTTATCCATGTCTATCTCTTCATCCTCCTCTTGCTCGTTTTGTTCTTCCTCTTCCTCATATTCCTCACTGCCCTATCTCTCTCCCTGGTGTGCTGGCTCAGTTCTATATCGTATAGGCTTCGCCCTCTAAGCCACGCTATGGGTTTATCCCTTCGCGCATGCGCAGTCGTGAAGATTTTCTTTCCCGCCCTTGCGTGCCGCACGGGCTTCAACTACGTCCGCAATTACTGTATAAAAACAGGGCGGACCCGTTGCTCTGCTCCCACTTTTTCTTCAAGCAAGAGCAGTTATGAAGAAGGTAATAAAGACTACCAGCTCCAGCGGCGTCCGCCTCTGCCCCTCCTTCGAGGCCGGCTACATCTTCTCGCCGGACCTCCACCCCCGCTGCGAGACCTGCCTCGGCGCCTCTCACGCGGCGCAAAGCTCTCACCCGAAGCCCTCCTCCGCCCCGTTCTCCGCCTGCCTTCTAAAGAGCTTCAACGGCGGGCGGACGCTTTTCTGGCCTTTGAGGTTGACAGAGAGGGGGATGGCAGCTGGGCGGACCGACGCGACACCGTCGACGCCCTGGAACCGCTGGAAGAGAGCGTCTTCGACGGGCACGAGTCCAATGACTCGTCTCCCCCGAACGACGACTCTCTCACCGGTTTTCCTTCCTCCCCACTGGGAGGACTGGATCTGGAGACAGGGATCGCTGCCTTTCCGCTACGGCTCTCCCAGTCTCCAGAACGGCCAGGGGCACCGCGTCAGCGGTCTTCCCCTCTGCCGCAGGTGGCTCCACCCTCCACCACCAAGGCTCTTTTTATGGACCTGCTGGAGATCATAAAACGGGCGGCGGACCAGAGGGGCATAGCGCTTCCAGCGGAGCCTCCAACCCTCTCTTCCGGCCTCCTGAGCGGTGACATCTACTCTCAGGAGCCGCCGTCCAAACGGGCCCCACTCTGGCCGCGCTTCACGGAGCTTCGGCCGTTCGTGGAGGAGGCTCTCTCTCAGCCAGGGAAACTGAAGGCGCCAGTCTCGCGCTATGCCCCGTTCACACAGGATCATGGCGACACAGAGGCAGGCTTTCCTTCGGTCCCCCCTCTGGAGCAGAGCCTGGCGTCGATCCTGCTTCTGAAGGCTACCTTCTTCGGCCACCGGAAGCCGACCCCCCCCCGTCCCCCCAGGACCAGGTTTGCGCCCAAGTCACTGACCGGTCTCACCAGTGTGCGGCCCAGGGCTTAGCGGCGCAAAACAACATAGCCTTGCTAGCCTCCGCCGTCTCCGCCATGGCCACCAACCCGGAGGCGCTTCCTCCGGAGCTAGCCACGGAGATCGGCAAGGCTATGACCGCCATCCTCACCCTCACCACGGTGACCACGGTGGCCACGGTGGCGTTGTCGAGGATCCAGGCGTGGCAGACTGTGGCCCAGCGAAATATCTGGCTCCACATGTCACAGCTACCCACGGAAGTCAGGCGCGAGCTTCTGTACGGTCCCATAGCTCCCGATGGACTATTTGGATCTCGTCTACAGACAGCCACTTCCCACCTCCACCAGGCAGCCGAAGAAGCGGAGCGGCTACGGCTGCTTGGCTCCTGGAAGGCGGTGCCTCAACAACAGCGCCACCGCTCCACCAACCGCCATAAGAGGAAACGCCCCACAGCCTCTGCTGCGGCTGCGCCCCCCCGCCTGCCCCACCGCAGCGACAGCCGGCCCCCGACCGACAGGCTTCACGGGGCCGGAGGATCATGAAGGCAGCTCCCACCTGGTCTAACCCGGCCCCGGAGCCACCCACCAAGCAGCGGCGACGGTGGCAATGACGGGGCGCGGGGAATGTCTGTCCTCCCACGGTTGAAAACCGGAAACACAACGGCCCTTTTAAGGGCCACTCAAGTCTTTCTAAAGAGCAGTTTCCCCTCAACCTAGCAGCCCTTGTTCCCAATGAACATTACGCTGATATGACAGATGTTCCCCACACAAGCACACACCAGGTCACCGCTGCACCGCTCTCTCACTATGCAGACAGCGGGAGCAGACGCCATGCCGCTACACTTAGCGCTGTTCATTTCTCCGCCTTCCCCTGGCTATGCCAGCGGGACGAGGACGACGATGACCCGCCACCCTTTCGACAGGGCCCTACCATGGGCTGGGCGACACGTTCTACCCACGTCTCGCCCAGCGGCGGGACGGGCTCTGCGCTTCCTGCTAGCTATGTCTGTGAACAACACACAGACATGCGCGCGCCGGCTTTCAGAGCACAGCGCGGCATGGATCAGACTGACACACATTGACTCGTGGATGTCAAAACTGATATCACGGGGCTACACACTCCAGTTCGCCTCCCCCCCGCCTCGCTTTGTGGGCGTGTTGGAGACAACTGTGTCGTCCTGGGTGGAATCAGACGCCATGACGTCAGAATTACGGGAACTGCTGTCAAAGAGAGCAATTTCCGAGTTCCTCCGGGGGAGGAGAACAAGGGTTTTTACTCCCGATACTTTCTCACTCCAAAAAAGTCAGGCGGGTTTCGCCCCATCCTCGACCTGTCCCAGTTCAACCGGTGCGTCATGGTACGTCCATTCCACATGCTGACTATCAAACATGTGTTGGAATGCGTGCGCCACCAAGAGTGGTTTACATCCGTGGATCTGAAAGACGCTTACTTTCACATCCAAGTCATCCCCAGACACAGGAAATTCCTGCGCTTCTTTTTCCAAGGGGCTCACTTTCAGTACAACCGACTGCCATTCGGTTACTCACTGGCCCCTCGCACTTTTTCCAAGTGCATGGAGACGGCACTTCAGCCGTTGTGGAAAAAAGGCGTCAGAGTCCTGTTTTATCTGGACGATTTGGTCATCCTGGCTCCCTCTTGGGAAACGGCGGCGCTACACACCGTGTCAGTCCTGCAGCACCTGCAGACACTCGGTTTCGCCATAAACTGGCAGAAAAGCGCATTGGTTCCCTCACAATCGATAGTTTATCTGGGCGTAGTGCTAAACTCGATTGTTATGAGGGCCAAGCTGTCAACGCCGAGGCAAGATGCGCTGCTTTCTCTCCTGTCGCGCATCACGCCCCGCGCAAAGGTGTCAGCGCTGTCTATCATGCGCCTTCTTGGCATGATGTCCGCGGGCTACATGGTAGTACCCCTGGGGCTTCTCCACATGAGAAAAATCCAGAGGTGGTTCCTTCGTCAGCGCGTCGACCTCATACGCCACAAGGGGCAAATGCTGACTATTCCTCCCTCTCTGCAGTCAGACCTGTCACACTGGGGAAACCCCCAGACCCTGTCAGCTGGGGTTCCCCTGGGCAGAGTGACGCAGGCAAGACACATAAAGACGCACACGCAGTCTACTCGGGTCTACTTGATTCTGTCTTGAAATTCCCAGAACGCATTGCTTCATTTTAACTTGTTCAAACAAATATTAAAATAAAAGAAATGCAGGTATTTCAAACCATGCACGTTTACGTTTTTGAACATCTGATCTGAATAAATAATTCTGCTACAAAACAATACAGACTGATGTAAAAGTTCGTGACTGTAGAGGGTAACCATGACTGTGATATTGAGAGACTCCTGATATCGGGTGATGATTCAGAAATTATGTAGGGAGACCTCAAAGATGACGCACCAGTCCGATGATTACAAATCAAGTGCAGCTTTATTCAAACAGTGAACAAACTTTCATGACACTGGGACAACCATGAGCATACAGACACGTCTGCCCAAGGATGAACCACATGTACATCATAGTGAATACCTTTTAAACTGTTTTGTGCTTACACAGCACGACATCTATTTCAGTGCACAAGTTTTACTCTTAAACTACACCTTTTGTATCGATGCTCTAATAGATTCCCACATTCCTGGCTCCAATTGCTCTGTGTGAAAGTTGTACCCAAACTCATAATAGATTTACACATTCTTGTGGGTGAAGGTTGTCCCCAGACTAACCTTCTTGTGTGGTACACTTACATACAAGATATAAAATACATTTGAAACATGTAGGCTGAAATATCAAACCTATCAACTCTATGTGGTATAAATACAAATCAGATTTGGATAAATTTGGCTATCACTTGGCAAAGGAACTTTGTTATTGATGCTTGAAAGGGGGCCGAGAGAAATTATAAGTGGCCGCATGGCTGTGACAATCATGCGTCTCTCTGATTGGCCGGCCCAAACGGCCCATGAGGGCCTGCGGCCCCTCTGGCATCTGCCCAAATGCCAGATTACCAGTCCGTCACTGGTCAGAAGTCTTAGACAGGCTGCACTGAAGCTGTTGATCTTCTAGGGTAAATTTTTACTTATGTGTTAATCATTTGCCCTTAAATCTGACTTTTATCTTTTTAGTTCTGTTTGGACATTTCTGATTGGTGAATTGTATTAAATAAATAACTTGAGTCTGAGATTATATGACTAGTGAACCATACTAATAATTCACAGATTTATATATATATATATATATATATATATATATATATATATATATATATATATATATATATATATAAAAAAACATAGTTATTTACCAATAAACCTATATATTGATGATATTAGAGCTTTTTTTAAATCACTATTGGCCAGTAAAATATAATGATGTCTCTATTTAATTGATTGTAATTAATTCATGTTCAGATTCTGATAAGATCATACTGTAGTTTTTAGGTATTTTGCATTCAACCTCTTTATTTTGGTTAAAAAACAAGACTGTTCCCAGCAACTACTGTTTTTTATGGCACATCACTGTCTTAGCCATTATAGCAACAGCAGCACACAAGAAGCCATTTCTCAGTATCATTGTGGGTAAGGTGATAGGTACAGTATGAGACATCATCTGCATCAGCACAGTACCTATAATCCTAATAAAAATACACGTCTGGGTGTTAAGGCTTTTTTGCAGTGGTTATTAGTGTTGTCAGTTGTCTGACAATTTATCTCCAATGTGGTGTATATACAGAGGAATATGCATTTTAAGAAAACAGACAGGTTTGTAAATTGTTGCCATGATCGAGAGTTAGCATATAAACTACTTTAAAGGTCCCATGACATGGTGCTCTTTGGATGCTTTTATATAGGCCTTAGTGGTCCCCTAATACTGTATCTGAAGTCTCTTTCCCGAAATTCAGCCTTGGTGCAGAATTACAGCCACTAGAGCCAGTCCCACAGTGAGCTTTCCTTAGGATGTGCCTTTTCTGTGTCTGTAGCAATTGAGGAGGAGAGAGGGGGGGGCAAGGTGGAGGGTGGGGGTGTGGCCTTGACCTACTGCCACTTTGCTCATTTGAAAGCCATGATGTCTCTCTCTCATGGGTGGGCCAAATTCTCTGGGCGGGCAAAGCAGAGAAAGGGGAGGTAACCTTGCTCCTTATGACCTCATAAGGAGCAAGATTCCAGATCGGCCCATCTGAGCTTTCATTTTCTCAAAGGCAGAGCAGGATACCGAGGGCTCGGTTTACACCTATCGCCATTTCTAGCCACTGTGGGACCATAGGCAGGCTGGGGGAACTCATATTAATCTTAAAAAACCTCATAAAGTGACATTTTCATGCCATGGGACCTTTAAAATGGCTGGAAGAATCAGCAAGAGAATGATCAACAGGGTAAACAATCAACAACTTTTGAATGGAAACATCTGAAACAGTATCGTGGGTATGAAATCAACTCATGCTATGCCACAGTATTCTTTTTTGGTGTTTTTGCTCCTCTTGGTCCTCTTGTATTTTTTCTTATTGTACTCTGTTTGTTATTTTCCTGTTCTGATCCATTTTAAGCTCATACCTAGCGGGTTAACAGGACTCTATGTGTGTTCTTTCTCCAGTACAGGGTATTTGGTCCTGGACAAGCCTCTGGACAGGGAGGCTCTGGATTATTATACCCTGGTGGTCACAGCCTCAGACGGACACCCAGATGGGGTAATTAACTGTTTGTCTTTACTTAAGTTGTTTCACATCCCCAATGGAATTAAACCGAATGGCTGCCAGGAGGGAAACTAAATCCGTCACAGTGAAATGCCACAAACAACAGCTGTGGCATTATGTGAAAGGAGGGATGTCCGAGGAAATTTTTTGAAAAATGGCCTTCAAATGTTTGTTTACAACTTTTACGGTCAAATGTGATGGAGAAGATCTTCTACCATGAAAGTGTTCATTAACAAAACACTTTAATCGTATACACACCAAGTAAACAGTTATCCACTGATTTACACTTTTCAACTGACCACTGATACTGCTATCTTTAAAAAAAAAAAAGTATACATATTAAGCCTGTCATTGTTATTGGATCACACCGTGTCTCGACGAAAGACAACCGATACTATGTCCTCACTGAGCTGGCTATATTGGAAAGGCAGCTTTTGTCTCCATTTTGGCTGCCTGTCCACACTTAGCCGGCTTTTTGTTTTTGTTTCTTTCTTTGACATTTTAATATGTCAGTATATCTGATCACAAAATACATGTTTTGTCATTAAAGAGTAACTTTACACCACCTGAACATTATGTTTGTGCTCACCTCCAGTGGTTTAAATCCTCACCTTGCATGCTGCAGAAATGTACAGGTGTACCACAGCCATCAGTGATGCTGGTTGTAATCGGAGGTTAAACAGGCTTAATGTTCAGAATGGAAGACGTTTAACCAGCTGAGGGACTCGACAGAGTAACTAGACTATGACTACTCAACGTCTTACGAGATGTTGAGTGTGATCTGCAGTTTCTTATTTGCCAACTGTGGAAGAACCTAAAAATCCTGCAAACTGGCAATCACTTGTGCACACTTTATGTATGATGTTTCAGTCCTCAGACGTTCATCAGGTAAAATTATTATTTCACTCTTGTCAGAGTTTGTGATCTGATTCTCGAATGCAGAAACGTTGTAGTAAGTGTTATTTTCCCATCTGAAAGATATAAGAGGAATGTAATGAAGTGGCTTCTTAATTGTTTTGGCATTTCAATGCAAATGGAGCACTTGACGTTCCTATGCATGTTGTTTTCACACATGAACTGTGGCTTAGTGTGGATGGAGTCTGAATAAACAGGAATGTAACTACATAAAATGGCTAAAAAAAACACATTTTATTTGCGGCAAGAGCTGTTTTGTAAAGATGGAGTGTGTGCCCTTCCTCACTTTCTCACTTACCTAATTGATCGCAGGTCATCAGAGTCACTCTCTCTATCTCTCTCTGTTTGTGTTCTTCTTGGCTTTCCTTTTTTAAAAGTCAAATCTACAGATGCTCTCACATGAAAGTCAAAACTCTTTCTTTTTTCTCTACTCCTATGGCTTTCAACAATTTCCCTTTCTAGCTTCTCTTCTCCCCCTCATCATCCATCTGTTAGTCTAGCATTAAAATAAGTTTGTCTCCTCCTCCTCTTCACTGACTCCCCTACCCCACATGTCAATTACGCAAAAGGTAAGGTTTAAGGTCCCTTTGAGAAGAGAAAATGCTGATTTGAATACTCTGACCTTCTCTCTCACGCACACCCTCGCACACAAGAGAATAACAAGTGGGAGGAAATGAGAGAGATTGAGGAAGGGAGAGAGATGTGGGAGGTGTTCAGGGGGCCCTTTTTACCTTAACAATTGTACTGTGTGTTCATGCACAATTCTTAAAAGGACTCTTGACACATACACACTCACAGACATGCACACTTATACTTAGTAAATTGCTCCCTGAACCTTGACAATTAGTGTATTATCTTTGTGCCCCAAAGGTCTTTAAGTCAGAAAATGGCTAAAAGTAGTTTGGACATTTTTCTGCTTGACACTCCATTATCTTTGGAACAAGCAGAGAAAAGAGAGAGTGCGAGAAGGTGTATGAGAAAGGAATGGCATGAGCTACACTGAGAGACAGAAGGGAAGACAAGGAAAGAAAGAAATAGAAAAAGGAGAAAGGGAAGATTCGGGTGTAGTTGCTTTATACAGGACCATTAATCAGCATCACTCTAAAGGCCTTGGGTTGTCTTCATATGCGTGTGCACACACACACACACACACACACACACACACACACACACACACGTCTGTGTCCCCTATTATTAAACGTCCCGTTGCGAGAGTGTCAGACTACAAAGTGCCTAATTGGCTATTTGGCCAGTGAATCCATCATACTGCCACAGATTGAGGGCCCTACAAGCTGGTGCAGTAAACCAAGCTAGTAAGGACACTGTGCATTGTAGGATGCAACTTAAACTTCGGTGAGGACAGTGTGCTGTTTTCAAATGGAGAATAAGGCCATTGTTTTTCTTTTTTTTTCTTAATTTGAACAAATCCCATGAAAAGACCAACAAACAATGTGTTGTTCAGTGTGCCAATGTGCTTGCCTGATGTGGTCATACTCAGATTCTAGTCAGAATATGAACTTCCCGACCTCGAATGTTGTGGTCGCGGCTAAGTTCGGCCGGCATCCAGGCTACCGATGTGCTGCAATAGCAAAAATATTGTCACATGTATCTTTTAATTGCAACAACACAAAGCAAGCACAGTTTGGTAACATTTTACCACCTTAAACAGCTAACACTATGAATAGTCACATGAACATGTAAAATATGTATTGATTGATTAGTTCCACATCTTTTAATCATATTGGTAATATGAAAAATACAGTAATACAGATACAATGCATGTAGAGTATACATCTGAAACCTTAAGAATATGGTGGCTCCATATTTGGGTGGGTGTTAAACTTTGGCAGGTGGCCATGCTATCAGCAAGATGAGAACTGTGAGATGTGCGGTTATCATAAATGATGTGCTTAGAGCCCCCACGGTGCAAAATGGAGCTTACTGCATCTCCTTCTCTTTCTGTGTGTGTGTGTGTGTGTGTGTGTGTGTGTGTGTGTGTGTGTGTGTGTGTGTGTGTGTGTGTGTGTGTGTGTGTGTGTGTGTGTGTGTGTGTGTGTGTGTCTGTGTGTCTGTCTGTCTGTCTGTCTGTCTGTCTGTCTGTCTGTTCTGTCTGTCTGTTTTTTTGTCTGTCTGTCTTTTTTGTCTGTCTGTGTTGTCTGTCTGTCTGTCTGTCTGTCTGTCTGTCTGTCTGTTTTGTCTTTTTTCTGTCTGTCTGTCTGTTGTTCTGTTTTGTTGTCTGTCTGTCTGTCTGTCTGTCTGTGTCTGTGTTTGCCAGCACTGCTCACAGCCTTTGTTTTTATTATATCAGAGCGTATTCCACTTTACATATACTGGCATTTGGATAAACTGTTTAGTCAACTGTGAGCTCTTAACCTCAAATTACTTGCATCACTGTGTGCCCAGCCAACCTCAATAGCCTGTTGTCACCTCTGGGATTGTCACTCTCCCACACACAAAAGTCCACACACGCTGCTTTTTCTCTTTTCATCCCACTGTTGAGAATCAGTAAGCTCTCTCACTTTCCACCTCCTCCCAGTTCCCTTCTTTAAAAGTCAAATCATCGATCTCTCTCTCTCTCTCTCTCTCTCTCTCTCTCTCTCTCTCTCTCTCTCTCTCTCTCTCTTCTGCTCTCATGAAATTCAAATTAAGAAATGTGTTGACCTCTTACCAGCTTCTCTCACCTTCCTGGTCCTCTGCCTTTACTCGGCACATTTTTTTTGCTTTTGCTGTTGGTTGCAAAACACTGAGAACTGCATGGTGACATTTACTGTAACAATTGATTTTTAATGAATCCCCTCCAAACATTCACAAACATGCTTTAATGCTTCAGGTGATCAGTTGAGTTGTTGTATTTCCTGTCTTTGTTGGCACAGATTTTGTTATCGTCTATCCATCAGACTTTAGTAACAAAACAATCACTAATTAAACAAACTGAGCTGTCTGTTCCTAAATGACTGCCATTTGATTGAAGTTGTCTTTTTTTTACCCCTAGCTAACCTTCTTAAGTCATTTTAATGTCTTTCTTAATATACATATCTTAACACAAATGTCCCTTTTAACAAGAGAAGGTGCAAAGTGGACCATTGATGAATGGTTGTTAGAAGCACAAAGACAGCCATGACTAGAATGCAGCTGGGGGCTGTTAGTAAGAGGGACAAATAGACTGACTAGAAATATGGATTTAACCTGTGTAATCCATAACATATAAGCCTTTCCGGCGCTAGTTAAACATATTAAATACTGTAGAATACAAAATTCAGCTTCAGATGTCATCTGAACTGACCAGAATAGTAACGTGTGTGTGTGTGTGTGTGTGTGTGTGTGTGTGTGTGTGTGTGTGTGTGTGTGTGTGTGTGTGTGTGTGTGTGTGTGTGTGTGTGTGTGTGTGTGTGTGTGTGTGTGTGTGTGTGTGTGTCTAGACCTCCACTACGACGGTGAACATTGTGGTGACAGATGTTAATGACAATGACCCACTGTTCGATTCTTCACTGCCAGTGAACCTCACTGTCACCGAGGAGCAGGATCAAGCCTACGTTGGACAGGTCAAGGTAGGAAGACCCACAAACACACACTCTAAAACATGCACAGAGAAGCAGCATACACACACACACACACATCCCTCTCTCCTACTACCTCACCTCACTGCTCACTACATGTTTTTAAAAACATTTAGATGTCCTCACTGTAGGATATATTTACACATGTCTATATGAGAGCGTATGTTTGTATGCTAATGTTTTCATGCACACATTCATGACTGTATTTGTGTGTTATCTTTTTATGTGCTTTTTCTCACACTAATCCTTTGTTATAATGATAGATCATGAATAAAAAAGCCAATTTAGATTACAATTTTCCTCATTGTATCAATTATTTCAGACCAGGCATCTACACGGGAGAGCATGTAAATGAGATTACTCCGTTATTTCTCTTGTGTTGTAGAGTTACATGTTTGAAATGGATAACACAACTCTTTTTGTGATTGTGGCACGGATCATCTGTCTCACTGTGAGCGATTCTGACATAAGGGCCTTAAGAAAGACACACAATTACTTTAACTGCATAGGCCTCATCTACATTTCTGTGTCTTCCACCTTGACAGTCTCTTACCACACATACAGCACACAGAGGCTCTAATTAAATTCTGCTCTTATAATCCTTTACAATGGGGACCAGAGATCACTAACATAACTCTGTAAACCTTGGTAGCTTTGTAATTAGGACTTTATGTTATTGTACTCTGAGGACTGTGAGTGCATATTTGTAGTTAGAAAAGATACAATGATTTGAGAGAATGGTGTGTCTTAAGGACGTTGTCTATTTTGGGTTGAATATGTAAAAATAACATTTTAGTGGAACTCTATCACTCCCTCGTTCCCAGGAAAACTGAAATTTCTCACTGAAGAAGCAACGTTTTAAACAAATTGCAGATTATTAATGAAAAAAAGGATTAATTGTCATTTTTTGATATTACTTTTCAGTAGAACAATGTTGTTTTTTTCTTAAAAGTATACTATGGTGCAAGAAACAAAATGTCAGCAATTAAGCAAATCATTAGATCCTTCGTTTTCATTTTCTGCACTGTAAGCAGCCATTTTAGCATGTAAAGTAAGTGCATTCACTTTAATTGTGCAGCTGAAAAGTTGAGTCACTTATATTGACATAATCACAGCATTTAAACTTCTTTTCAGCACTATACGGTACTACACTATAATGTAAGAAGAAATAATCTAAATCTAGCACATGTTTAAGTAACATGATCTCTCCTCAGCACTGTGGGATGCAGTTCCACCTGCATCAGCACCCTCGGCTCCACAAAGACTACTGGACTCATTCCAGACCTAACAACTAACACGTGTATTCCCCAGACAGGGGTCATGGGTAAATCTGTCACTTTGATAGGCTCTGATCTTTTAAGATGCTCCCTCGGTTGCACGCTTGCTTAGATTTGCTCCAAACTTAATTCATAGCATTTATACACCAGAGTCAGGATGTCTTAGTCATCAGTGTGACACTTCGCTAGGTTCTAAATGTTAATCAGCCTTCTTTGGTTAAACACTAGGACTTCTCCTGAGATAAAGATATGGCCCTTGTACACCCATGTCTAGTGTTTTGAACAAGTCCTACGTTTATCATGTTCCAAAGTTAATAGCATAATACCTTTTCTTATTTGGACAATTGGGCACTCTTCCACACTCGTAAACCTTATCCTTAAAAAGGACATTTCATTCCAAGCATCCCAAATTTTAACTCTCGCCCAGACTTTTGGATGTGTTCCAAATTCAACATCCAAAAACCCACCATAATCTTCAGAGAGGGCACTTGAAAGTATTCCAATCCTGAACTTCTTCCCTTTCAAGGACCCTTGGAGTTTTTCCAAACCAAAACAGACGGTGTGATCCCTCAGCAGGCTGTGCAAGGCACGACTCTGGGCCTCATTCCAAACCAGGTCCCCTACCTGTAGGTATTTAACAGATTTCTGGAAGAATGAATGGACCTGACCTTGGTTTGCTGATGCTGATAAGGTAGGGAGAGATGGAAAGAGAGGAGGAAGTGAGACATGCATGGGTGGCAGAGAGAAAGACACTGGGGAGAGGTAATAGGGGTGAGAGAGAGAGAGAAGAGGGGAGACGGCAGAGCTTAGAGAGTACGGCTGCATTCTTAATCTGACTTTCATGGGTTTTAAAGAGGTGAAAAATGCATTAAAAAAAGGAAAGATTGGGGAAATTCAGAAAGAGGTCATATGACCATCACAGAAATGATTATAGCAGGTGAACACTTCATGTGCATGATATAGCGGCAGACAATATAGAAGCAAAAACTCCTGAAATCATTAAATAGTAGGGCTGTCAATCTATGGCGTTATATATGTGTCACATTCCTGAGCGAGTAATTGTATGTTTTGAGCGCAGAGAACTATATTTTGCAAGCACATTACATTACATTTTGAACAGAAATTAACACTCGCAAAAAATAATTTAGTTTGAGTAAACAAAAACCTATTTCGGGCACAATAAATGTATTTGCATGTCTTTCTCTGCTTGCAGGTAAAAGCTGCTGCGCTCCGGTCCTGTCTCCCTTGCTCTCAACCTCTTCTCTCTGCGTGCTCAACTCTAGACACGCTCGCTCAGATTTTCACAGCGTTACAAGTGTGCCACAAAACCAACCAATCGCAGAATCAAAAGGTCAATTCTGATTGGCTGTTCACCTCCAATTAGATCGCAAGTAGCAGGAAAGACTACAGGGAAACAGTTTTTGACACAACACCTACATGGATTCCCCAGCAAGGGGTATCTCTGCTGTAGCTAGTGGGTACTTATTGTTGTGGAGCAGCTTAACTAATCATTACTTGGGCAACAATACAGAGTAGCGCCGCCTGCTGTTATGTAGACGTATTACGTTTCTCAGCCGCCACATGAAGTAAACGCGTTAATTTCGTTAATTTTTTTTAACGAGTTAAATATTAAAAAATTAACGCAAAAATTAACGCGTTAATTTTGACAGCCCTATTAAATAGTAATTATTTTCCGTAATACCCAGAAGAAACAGTGGACAAGGCTGCATCATAGGGTGTTGTTCTGCATGCACATGCTGTTCAACATCAAACTTTTTTTTTATCCAGTTAGCTGCCTCCCTCTTCATCAGTTTACAATTTATCCGTCCATGGCAGCCACTGAAAAGATTCAAGGTTTTCTACCAGTCCAGCACAACAGCAGATGATTTCACTGATTTGCACACCTTCAGCCACACGGGAATTATTCAGTGAAATCGCCTGCTGCAGTTGATAGCTTGAATAAAGAAATTGCAGACTGTTGGTCCTTCATGGCATGATTGCTTGGCAGTACAACATGGTTGTTTACTCTCAACATGTACTGTAAGTGGCAGTACGCTGCACAAAAATGGCTTGGTGTTGAGACTGTTTGTACATTTGTTCTTCGTAAATGGCTTTAAATTGATTTAGGATTTTTGAAAGGAAAAAAACCTCAGAAAGTAGACCATATCGATCTCTCTTCATACCGTTTATACTCTTTTAAAATAATAACAGTGTGATGAAGCATTTAATTTACCACAACAGTATTTTACTAGAAACAAAGAAAGAATCCTTTTGGATTTAGTTCATCGTAGAAAGCCACCATGAATGCTAGTAACAGTAATAAAACAAGAAAACAAAAAGGACATTGGACATTTACAATAGCTGGCTCTTTATTTTTTCCAATCTTTTTGCACTGTGACTGCACTGTGATTTTATAATGTTTGGAGGTCTTGAGAAGGTAAAATCATGAGGAAAAAAAGCAAAAATTAGCGGAGAGCCTTAAAAATAAATGCTATTTTGTGTAGCAGAAATGTTTTTCATTTGAAACCATCCTGTTTATCATCTCGCGTACTTTCAGATTTATCTTGTCACCCCCGTTGAGGGTCCCAACCCGGAAGGTTGGGGAAAACACTGCTCTGAACCATACCAACACAACATAGAAAATCAAGTACAAATACATTTGTAGTATACGTACCGTAGGTTATACCGTAGGTGATACATGTATGTGTCATTTGGACGTAAACAGATGTCTTCCTCTCGCAGAAAAGTATTTATTTGTAGTTATGTGACGCTACACCACACTGTTGAAATGAAGTTCAGGTGGAGCACAAACTTGACCTGATGGGAAACCAAGTTAAAAAGAACCAACAGACTCAAATACTGAAGCAATCTAACCCACAATGTAGGAGTGAGACTACTCGAGTGATGGCTTGTCTGTTTGCGTAACTTACTGAGAAAAGCCTCCCACACTGTTATAATACCTGACTATGGTGTATTTGTGCAGCAAAATAAATGTGCTCCAAGACAGATATTAAAAAAAAACTCAGTAATTTAGTTTCAGTTGCAGGTACGTCTAATGCTGTATCTAGGAATGAAATTAGAGGTGGAGATGAGAAAGTGATGAAAAGAGGAGAAAGAAAAAAAAGGGGATATTGGAAACACAGAGAAATGAGCCCCCGAACACGAAAGGCAGAGCTAGCGATTGTAGAGACAGAGTGTAGATTTCAGGCTTTAAGCTGCTTGTGTGTGTTGAAAAGCAGCAGACGTAAGGCAGCTCAGACATGAATTCTATTGTGTCGTTGGCTTTTAACTGTCTGGCAATGTAATTATGCAGAGATAACTATTAGAAAGACAGTGAGGGAGGAATATAAGACACGAGAGAGAGAGAGAATAGAAGAACAAGGATAGAGAGACAGTCACACACATGCACAGTACCCAACTCCAGGAACTGCAGACATCAGTATGTTTGACATCAAGACGATTAATCCAGCACACTATCTAAAGCATTTAATCTAGTGGCTAAAATGCAATTCTATGACAACTTTACTGTTGGCAGTTTGAAGGAAGGTTTTATGGAAAATAATGTCTCCCTGTCAAATATCAAACATCTGCCCTTTTCATAGTTGGCATAGGCAGGAGAAAAGTGCTGACCATTTATCTTTATTCCAGTTTCCTCAATGATTTCAGTTGGCTGACATCACAGGGCTAAATCTTTTCATGTCAAAACTCAAGTTATGTTAGCCTTTTGGAATACACGTGGAAGCACATGTAAAAAGGGGCCTGGATACTCTAAATTATTTATTCACTGTCAATGATAGCTTGAAAATGTTTCACTTCAAAGAATAGTTAGACATTTTGGAGAATCGGCTTATTCACTTTCTTGACGAGAGTAATTGTAGTTGAGAAAATTGATACCACTGTGTTATCTGTTTGTAAAAGGTCCTATGACATGCTGTTTTTTGGATACTTTTATGTAGGCCTTAGTGGTCCCCTAATACTGTATCTGAGGTCTCTTTCACGGAATTCAGCCTTGGTGCAGAATTACAACCACTAAAGCCAGTCCCACAATGAGCTTTCCTTAGTATGTGCCATTTCTGTCTCTGTAGCTTTAAATGCTATTGAGGAGGAGAGAAGGGGTTGCAAGGTGGAGGGTGGGGGTGTAGCCTTGACCAACTGCCATGCTTCGCTTGCTTTGCAAGCCATGATGTCTCTCTCTTTCTCATGAGTGGGCTAAATTCTCTGGCCGGGCAAAGCAGAGAAATGGGAGGTAATTCTAGATTGGCCCATCTGAGCTTTCATTTTCTCAAAGGCAGAGCAGGATACCCAGGGCTCGGTTTACACCTATCACCATTTCTAGCCACTGGTGGACCATAGGCAGGCTGGGGGAACGCATATTAATGTTAAAAAACCTCATAAAGTGAAATTTTCATGCCATGGGACCTTTAAGTGTAAGACATCAGCCAGCTGTCGGTTAGCTTAGCTTAGCATAAAGACTGGAAATGGGAAACAACTAGTCTGGCTCTGTCCAAGACAGCACCCCCAAAGCTCACTTAGTAACACATTCTGTCTTGTTTGTTTAATCTGTACAAAAAACAAAGTGTAAAAATGACAATTGGCCATTTAAAGGGGTTATGTCCCTGACCAAAAACTTCCTGGAGTTTGGTTGCTAGGATGGCTCATTGTTGATAAAACGTTTTAATTAGTAAGCTTTAGGCCACGTTCATGTCATAAAGATATTATTGTTATTGACTTCCCGACTTGTAAACAGCATTCATGTCAACGTCCAGGTTTTAATTATGAGGGGTGGGGGTGTTAATAAAAAAAAAAAAAAAAAAAGAAAATAAAAAAAA
The DNA here is from genome assembly GCF_010015445.1 of Perca fluviatilis. Lineage (NCBI taxonomy): Eukaryota > Metazoa > Chordata > Actinopteri > Perciformes > Percidae > Perca > Perca fluviatilis. The sequence continues at coordinate 15,438,533 of NC_053132.1, read as the reverse complement.
AAAATATTTTAAAATATTGAAGGTTTTATTATAGGAAAGAAAAAAAAAAAAAAAAGAACAGACACATTAGATCCACTTCTGCTTACGTCTACAAAACGTACACAGTTGCACGTTCACAAAATGTTTGTTTCCTTTGCCACCAATTGTATCTCTTATCTCTCAACCCCTTTCTTTCTCTCTCTCTCTCTCTCTCTCTCTCTCTCTCTTAGTGTCCATGTTCCATTCTTTCTCTCCCCCTTCTCCAAACAACCCAAGATAATTATCCAAAAGCTGGATGCTCCATTACATTTATAATACAGCTTTACACCCAGATGTCAATGAATAACTGAAGGCAATTCACACTGAGAGGACTTCATTCTTCTCTCTTGCTGTCTGCATAACACTGGCAAGACAGAACCCTAATTTTTTATTAATCCTAATAGTCACTGTGTGAGATAAGATGAAACTTTAATGATCCAAAATTGTGGAAACGGGGAAAAATGGGTCACTGCAACAGCAAGAAGTGACACAGTACAGCAAATAAAATGAAATATGAATTGTGTAATGGGTGTTTGATAAACATATTAGACTGACAATTTTGACACTGCTTCTTAAGTTATAATTTATACACTTGGGACTTTGGACACTTTGGAGTGAAATATGTTGACACATATTGGACAGATTGCCATGAAATTAAACAAACATTCACAATCCCCATTGGATGAGTCCTAATAACTTTGGTGATCCCTCAACTTTTCCTCTAGCGCCATCATCAGGTGGAAATGTATGTTTTTCCAGTACTTTGGTTGAAATGCATCAAACACCTGAAAAACTAATTCCTGTACTTTGTGTTTAGTGCTAATTGACGATTGTCAGGATTCTTACATGCAAAACTAAGTTGGTTAACATGGTAAACATTATACCTGCGAGAAATGTTAGCATTGTCATTGTGAGTATGTTAGCATACTGCTGCTCAAAGTACCGCTGTACTTAAATACTGTCAGGCAGAGCTGCCAGCTGCTGACTCTTATTCCAGTGTTTTTGTTTTTCATAACTGTGTCATAGTCTTTATCCTCAGCGATCAGTACATTCTCATTAACGTCACATCATTGTCATGGCAATATCTTTCGTCAAAGAAAATTTATCGCCATGATTTTTTATGACAAAATTAGCATAACATAATGTATGCAAATACCATAAGGATTATCCTTAATCATATGGCAGTCCATGTTCTTTTTAAACATTTAATCAACTTCAAAATAATCCTCTTCTTGACTAATTTTGTTATGCAAAGTCCTGACGGCTCACGCTCTGACTGATAACATTAAACACACACAGTTTTCTTACTGTTAGCCATAAGAAGAGGTGTGAAGCAATTATTAATAACAGTTGCTGCTCACCCCTGAATTATATTTTTCTTTTGGGGACATTTAAAGTCAGAAAGCAATGTAAGCAAACCTCAGCCCCGCACACACAAACACACACTGTGTTAACATTTCCTCTGTTCTGCTCTCCTCTGCTCGGGTCTCATGTATTTTAATGCCATCAGAATGCTGATTGGACAGGATGAACACTCAGACAGGGTGTAAGGAACACCGGCCAGCAATATGTCACCTTCTCAACACCTTATTTTCTAGTTGGAAGAGATGATGTGGAGACAGAGTCAGGGTTTGACTGTAGTTGACGGATACAGAAATATTGTCTGATGAAAGAAGTGCAACCAAGGAAAGAAATGCTACTTTTTTTCCAAGTGAAAATTGAAACCCCTGTCTCATTACAGTAACTCTAGAATGGCGTTTGCTACTAGTGGAGAGTAAATTTAATTGCCCTGGACAAGTTGCAATAATGGAAAAAAAGGAGACACAGAGGGAGAGAGAGAGAGAGTAGACCACCAAGGTTTGCCTTTGTCACTTTGCCAAAGCTATATCTAAGAAGTTGGATTTCTTTGTGTGAAATGTACAGAAGAGAGCAATTACACGAAAGTAGGAAGGAAGTAGAGAAGGAAGAGAGAAAAAAAAAGGAAATAGCATTCATTCTCAACTATGGCCCCTCTGTGCTGAAATTTTATTAAGAAAACAGTGTATAAAATGGTGTTGGGTTAAGAAGTCAAAAGGTCCTTGCTAATACAAATTAATTGTGGATACATACCAATTTCACAGAAGCTTCCTGAATGAAACTGTAAGGCGTAATACATTGATAATTCTCCTCCACTCACTTCCCAGTATCTCTCTCCCTCTCACACAGACGCACACATTCACTCACCCACTTGCAAATATATTTCTTTTTACTGAGGAAGAAAAGCTTTCGTAAATGTTAACAAGATTGAAAAGAGGTTAAGGGCCCTGTCTTGCACCCGGCGCAGCGCAGCACAAAGCCCGACACAAGTGTCTTTGCTAGTTTAAGACCGGCGCAGTTGTCAATTTAAAAAAATAACAATTTCATTGTTATTTTAACAGCGCATTAGTAAAATGCGCCTAGGCTCGTGCACAGCTCGTGCAAATATTACAATGTGAAATAGTATGATATGATCTGCTCGTCAGCAGATCAGTTTCTTCTCCTCTCCTCTCCTTCCTGCTTAGCAAATCCGCCATTATAATAGCAATGCGCCAAGGTACAAACGCATCTGGCTTTTAAAGGGAATGGGAGATGACACTCTGATTGGTTTATTGCATGTTACACCCAAAACACACCTATGATTAATTAAGGCAAGGCAAGGCAGCTTTATTTGTATAGCACATTTCAGCAACAGGTCAATTCAAAGTGCTTTACATAAAACATTAAAGAGCAGTTGGAAAACGATTAAAAAACAAATTAAAACATTCAAGTGCAGGTAGAAATGATTTAAATAAAAACAAAAAAACATTTCTCTGACCACAGGTCCTTTGGGCTCCAGTTACTTGGTGTTTTCGTTACCCATTACAAGATTGCAGTAGTTCTACTTTTCACTACGCTGTAGCCGTCGCTACAAAGCTTAATTTAATCTCGGTAAACCTTGCTAAATCCGGGACAGTTCACAGTCTGTCTCTTGATAAGTTCACAGAAATATCTGACAAGTTCACAGATGTTGTCTTTCTTATTGACCTAGTTCACAGACTAAATCTGACCAGTTCACAGACGTGGTCCTTGTATGGATAATCTATTGTCACACCCGTGTTTTTTGCTTTCTAATCTATACAATAATAATAATATATAATCTCTAAATTCTCTGAAATATGTCTGTTATCTGTTCAAAAATACCACTAGATAAAAGACAAGAATAAAATTGACAGTGCAGTATAAGAAATTAAAGAACTGAGAGATAAAATACGTGAATAAAAGTTACTACTAATTAAGACACTAAGCACAACCCTTTTGAACCATGCGCCTGGCGCAGAGACCCTTAAACTAGCAAAAGTGGATTCGTACACGCCCTAAAAGCACCTGCGTCACACACTTCACACCGTGCGCTTAGATCGTTAAAATAGGGCCCTAAGTGTTTTACCACTTGTATACATACACAGACATATGCCCACTTTATTGACACACATTGAGCTTGATTTGAGAGGAAATTCACTTCAAATTTAAAGAATGATTTGCTACAAAGGCAGTGGTGTAGCACAAAATTCTGCGCCCTGTAGAATGGCATTTTCTATGGACCCCTCTCCGCATCCACAGCTATTCATTCTAGCATCTTTTTGGGCCCTCCTCACATGAGGGCCCTGGGTACTCAGTCCCCTTTTTCCCCCCAGTCCCACTCCCCTGTTCAAAGGTAGTGTGATGAATTGCAGGCATTTCAAAGCGGATTATTTAAACCTTTAGTCCTCATTTCTTATTTCTTGTGTGCTTGTGTTATTTCTTCGTCTGTGTTTAGGCTACGGACCCAGATCTGGGGACAAATGGTATGGTCCATTATCGGCTCGTCAACCACCAGAATCTGTTTTCCATCAATGCCACTGGAGCGATCAGAACTACGATGCCACTGGACAGAGAGGTCAGCGGAAGTGCTTGATATGTTAAGATTTCACATGACCCTCAAAGTTGTTGAATGCCATACATAAAAGAAAGCAGTAAACGGTGGCAAAGATGACAGTATGAGTATTTTTTGTTGATGTTTGACCGTGAGTCTCTGTCATCTTTAAGGTAAGAGGTCACTACTTCCTGATTGTTGAAGCCTGGGATGGTGGAGTGGACCCCCGGAGATCCAGATTAACACTGTCCGTCACCGTTCTGGATGTAGACGACAACAGCCCGATATTCACCCAGCAAACTTACAATGTCAGCCTACCAGAGAACAGCCCCAAAGATACAGTCATATTACAGTTAAAGGTGAGTGAGTGAGGTGAGTGAGTGTGAGTGAGTGAGTGAGTGAGTGAGTGAGTGAGTGAGTGAGTGAGTGAGTGAGTGAGTGAGTGAGTGAGTGAGTGAGTGGATTGGGCCATTTGTAGTCCTGCTTACCAGACCTATCTCCACAGCGCTGCGGAGTAAGTTCTGGCCCCTCCACACTTACACTTTGCATTTCTTTAAACCAATCACAATCATCTTGGCCGGCACTAAGCTCCAGATGCAGCAATGGTATATCTGCAAAATGGTCTTGGGAAGGAACTTGTTTATGTGGAACATTTACACCCCATAAAAGAAAACGCATAACATACAATATTAAATTAACTTTTCACAAAATACAGTAAGGTGAGCTATTTAAATTAGCTGGATGGATACATGGTTAAACATAATTTGCTCTTACCAGTGTATCGCCGTGTGTATTTTGTCCGGCGCAAATTCCTGCCAATCGGTCCCAAAACGTCCCAGTTAGATAGTAAATGCCGTAAACATTTTCTTTGTAAATCTTTACAATCGTTCCCTGAAAGAACAAAGCAGGCCTGCCTTGTTGCACGATCCAAATTGTCTTCAAAACTTGCCATTTTCAGCGACTAACTTGCTAGCTCGAAGTTTGTTGATGTTACCTGAAACCAACAGTTTTGCAAGGCGAGGGACATCCAGTGGAAGATCCCGCAATGTGGATTATCTTGTGAATTAATTGTCATCAATCCAGACTAGGCCATTTGCAACTGATGTAGTTGTTAATTATGCCTTTGTGCCGGTGACAGCCGTGGCCAAAAGGCATTATGTTTTTGGGGTTGTCCATCCATCTGTCCATCCGTCCCACTCTTGTGAACACGATATTTCAGGACCCTTGGTCAAGGTAACAGTGACCTCGCAAAATGCATTGTTAGCCCATAACTCAAGAATTCCTATGCTAATTATGACATTTGACACAAATGTCTAATAGGATAAAATGATGAAGTGCTGACATTTTATTCCCAAAACATCAACTCCACTGTGACATCATAATCTTCTCTTAGCCAAAAAATACACTAATCAAATAGCTTTTTATTAAATTGCTTCAAAGTTTTCACTATATACAGTATATGAGCCTGGAAAGACATACAGTACATTTAAACTGCAACTTGTCTTGTTGGCGGAATCATGCAACTACAAGGCAGTCATTCTAGTTTTGTAATAATTTCAGATTGCAAAGTGTTATAATGTATTTTTCCTGGAAAAATGCCTGATGTAATATCTTATAAATAGTGAGGGTCCAGTGTGTAAATCAGCCCTTTTTGCAACCAATAAAGTGTCCAGGCCATGCAGTGCAGAAATGCCAAAAAATGTCCCACTCACTACGCATCATGGTCACAATAAAAAAAAGTAATTTCCAAAGCGATCCATTATCCCTTCAAGTAATAATTTCATACTCAGTATCATACTTGGAGTCGTTTACCTACGTCTTCTTTGAAATGACCAAATTGGTTTCCTTTTACACTCCAGCCAGCACCAGAAGTCTTAAAAAAGAAGAACATTTGAAGACACACTGAGTGGAATGTATAAAACAAACAAAGCAACTTTTCCCTCTAGCTACACAGTAAAAGGAGGAAAAATAAGGTAGGGGCCAGCAGCTAGACTATAAAAGTCACTACCACAGGCGTTTCAGACATACCAGCCCAACACATAACTAATGAAAATACTACATTCTGTTACTCGCCCTAGCACATGTAGATGTTTGTCCCTCTAGCAAATATAAAAAAATTCAACTTGCCATAAATTCAAAAGGTGATGATATTACTTTCTTTCCCTTTCCATGACTCTCTCTTTCTCTGTAGGCGAAAGACGCTGACCTCAGATCCAACCTCACATATCGAATCAGAACTGAAGGCTCGGACCAGGAGATCGTTCGGCTATTCCACATCGACCCAGTGACAGGAGAGCTGTCAGTGCTTAAAGTTTTTGACTATGAGGCTCTGACTGGCTCTGAACCCACATATACATTCATAGTCGAGGCCATGGACACAGAGGGAACCATGCCTCCTGGACTAGCCTCTGTCACTGTCAGAATCATGGTGAGTGTGTGGGTGTGTGTTTACACTGATATCCAGGGGCCACACTAGTGTTTTTGCATATATTTACTACATTTATGCAAAAGTCATGGTACATTCATCTCTCATCAAGATGCTCTGACATCCAGGACTAAAGTTATAGTTATAGCATTGAGCAACATAGCCAATTTTAGTCCCTTTCACACTATCTTTGTTTACCTATTGTTTTTTTTTGTAACTGTGGAACAAGCGTGACATCCATCTTGCCTGTGGGGAAAATCAAAAACACAATTTGTTGTGGTTTTTAAGAATGGAAGTGAAAGCGTAAAGCCTACAAAGTCATTTTGCATATCATTAGTATTAAAATGTGTACAATTGCAGGCACGTACTGGAAAACAAAAACAGCATGGTGTACTGTATGTTTACAATCGTAATGCCATACTGTGTGTGTTTATCTCTCTTCAGGACATGAATGACTTTTCCCCGATATTCAGGCAGTCAGTGTACCGAGGCCTGGTTGCCCCTAATGCTGTCAAGGGAACCATCGTAACTACAGTGATGGCCAATGACTCTGACCCTGCGGTGGGCATTTCCAGCTGCTGCTATTCAATCAAACTGTTTTTCACAGTGTGTTCCTCAAATTGTGTATGGGAATGATGCAAGATAATGATGCTTGTTTCCTGTGTGTGTGTGTGTGTGTGTGTGTGTGTGTGTGTGTGTGTGTGTGTGTGTGTGTGTGTGTGTGTGTGTGTGTGTGTGTGTGTGTGTGTGTGTGTGTGTGTGTGTGTGTGTGTGTGTTTTGAATGTGTTTGCACTTCTTTCTTCAGTGGAGACTTTTTTTAACCCCAACGTAGCACTTGCATTGAGTGATACCTCAATTGGGCTTTTAACTCTAAACATCTTTGTAAATGTAGGCTGGTGTATTCTGCTCGCTGTAAAATGAAGGTTAGCTCACTTTAGAGTTCCATAGTGAGCCATTAGATAGTCTGCTGCAGTTAACTCCAATTTTAAAAGGTTGTAAAATGCTGTTGTTTAGATGCATATCTGAAATGCAGTGGCTTTGTGAAAAATAACTCATCTTTATCGGAAAGAGAAAACAACCAACTCGTGAATTTGCAATTTTACAGCATAGTAAATCACCGGATAAATATTTATATATAAAAAAAAAAGACCAGAAACACAAAAGTATCTTTACTTTGCCCTACTGCTCAATAAGCCATGATCTTATTTCTCACTCCAACATCTCCGTGGGAAATCTTCTACACTGGTGATGTTTCCCCCTTAAGCCTCTTTAAAAGCCCCATGTTCCTTTGACTAATGTGCTTTCTGTCTTCCTACATCAACTATATCGATTCAGACTTGAGGTCTAAGCATCAAGCTAGACTCTCTTGGGTCAAAAAGTAACATTATACTGTCAAGGCTGTGTGCTATAAAGGCCCACCCAAGGTACTAAAAAGCACCTTAACAGCCTTGGAGATATATATATATATATATATATATATATATATATATATATATATACTATTTGGATGTGAATGTCACTTATACCCTTCAGACCCACAATTTACCTCTGAAGTACAAATTATCTAAAAAATGTCCACTGTGAAGTTTTGCTGACTCACTATACGAGCCTTTATTTAATGAAAGCTTACAGACGCCTCTGAAGTACTACACACAACTGCAGTGCTTTCAGAAAGCTCATTTCAGAAGAAATGACAGTTGACCATGTAATTTATATACAGAGATTTCTGTAACATGATACTGACACTGCAACACTGAATATTTTAGTGGTGTTGCATAACAGCCTTTTAATGGAAATATGACCTTAGAAGCCTTTCTATTTACCTTGGATATCTTTATATTTATTGGCAACGTGGCATTGTTGCAACCGTCTTGTAAACATGACACCCTGGTCTGGTGACAACTACACTATACATAGTAGCTTAGTAATTGTTGAACATATCAGAACCATAGCCTTTAAGCTGCAGTGGGTAAAAAGCATAAAAACAGCAGGATTTGAAGTAGAGTGAGACCTATTCCTGCAGCCCTCCCTCTGCCCTCTCTGTTGCACTGACAATGCATGCACAGAACAGCCAATAGGAATGCTCTCTCTCTCTGAAGTGACCTGTGATTGGCCAAAGTCTTCCATCACGGGCTAGATTTTGCTCAGATCTTGAATTACAATATGCTAAAAGATTATAAAGGATTTTTTTCCCCAAAACAAATTGCCTACCACAGCTTTAATCAAGATAAAGCATTCAAAGTCTTCATGACTGTGAGCTGGTGAGCTGTAATAATGTATTGTATAAGATAATTTAATTGCTTGTATTTACTGACATTTTGAGTCAAATTATTCATACCAATTGATAGTCGCTCATTATCAACAACACTTGAGAGGTCAATTTATTATCATTCATATGCCTAAATGTGGACCTCATATATCCCAGGGGGTGATGTACGTCTTAACTACTTTATATGTACTTGGACAGAGACAAACGGTTTGACATTTAGGCCCAAACTAATTGCTTTGGATATTAAAAACACTAACAGTCATTACCACACCATGCTTTTAAATTGATGCTACACTGCAAAATGTATGTAAGAGTGGCAGCATTCCAGGGAGCATGCAAGAGATATTTAATCTGAAAGCCACATTAATCTAAATCTGTCATGCTAAATGTACTTGTTCTCTTCACAGGGTACCCCAGCAGGTCTAGTGCGCTATAAAGTGAACCAGGAGGCTTATCCATACTCTGCCAGCATATTTGATGTAGAGGAACAGACGGGACATGTTGTAACCAGAGTAAACCTCAACGAGAAGCCCAACCTCAAGTTCAGCGTAAGTTTGCACATACACAGTTTGACTTACAGCTCCACAGTGATCTATAATGTACACTTTATTGAATGCCAGTGGTCAGGACACCCACAAGGGGATGAATCTACAGTAAGGGCTTGTGAGAAGATTTCCTGTGGATTAAATAAGAATTAATTCTGCTTCACAAGATGATGCTTATTTTTGTGACTTTTATAATTTAGGCTTTTTTAGCCATGGCTCTAGGGATGGCAATATCAGTCTTTCCAAATGTAACAATCTAAGAAGGGAAAAACACTCTTTCATTGAACTACTGACAACTCATTGACATGTACCGTGTGACGGAGGTCGCATGTAGACATTGCTTTATATTAAAGATGCATAGGAAAGGTTGTTGTACGCAGCATTCTGTAAAAGGTGCCTGTGGCTCAGTTGCATTTACATGATACTGGATACCTATCCAGTATCATGCTATTGCAGCTTTGTAAATTTCTTTGCACCAGGAACACACACAACATTTTTTATTTTTTTATCTTACACTTGCAATATAGACATTATAAAACATGCACATCTGCCATGGAGTGAAACAGCTGTAAAAGATTCTCCCACTAGAAAGATAGCAACTTCTATCAAACAGTAATGTATTCAATGTATTAAATGTAACAACGCTGCAGTGAGTCTTCTGTATATCACAATGTAAATACAATATGCAGCATCACTTATTGTAATTACCAATCAATCAAATTGATCTATTCAAACTGTAAACACTGGCACCGAGGCTGTAGTCCAATAGAGACATCATTACTGGAAAAGATTCATCTGAAGCATCCCTGTTTCGCTTTAGTTTTTTGATTTTTAGAGGATTGGGATGGCATCACATGAATTGAGTCATTAAAAATGTATCTGATCATCACTCTGAGATTTTACTTGCTTTTTTGTAGCATTTGTGTACATAAAGGTGTCTTTGTACAGAGCACTCTTATAAATCCCCATCCACTGTAGAAAGTTTACCGCAATAGCTTATTAGTTCCAAAATTGCCTTTTCCCAGCTGCACTCCTCAATGGGGTTTTGGGCCATGCTAATTTTCATCTTTTCAGTGGGCTTTAATTAACACAACAAGGATTCAGCGTCCTCTGAAGATGTCTCTCAGGGGACTAATTCTACCTTGTTTGCTCCCAGTAACTCAAACAAAAAGAATTAGTCCAACACTGTGTAGAGTTTTGGGATTATGACTGAGATAAACACTGTCTGAGGTATACATTTTACAAGGACAGATACACAGTTAGAGAATCTCATTGATATGAAGCAAATGTCTAACTAATTGCCCTTGCATCACATCATAATGGCACCACAGCTTGAGGTATTTTCAAAAAACATTTTTGGAGCAGCTTGGCATGCATGAGCAAGTATGCAAGGCTAGAAACAGGTTTGTAACTAAAAAGCCAACCATTCAAATCTTCAGTGCAGTTAAAAAAATTGTAATTGTACCATTGAGCAAGGCCCTCTACAACCACATGTTCCAACAGCGTTTATAAGTTTCCAACAGTTAAAGAGTTATCAATGTGAGTTAGTGTATGGATGTAATGAAGGGCAATGCCGTATCAGTAACAATTTCCTGGCTAAGTAAGATGAAGGAACAGAAATATTTTAATCTATTTTAATATCTAAGTCTTGCCCTCATTAGGAATCCTTTTGGTCTGGTTAGCATTGGTTACCCCCCAATTAAATGAAGAAGAAATGCTAAGGAGGAAAAAAAATAAGCACACCAGTGGGATACACAATCATCCTGTTCTCCATTTGTCATGCAAATAATGTGCTTTTGGAATGCAAGCAACAGAAATGTAGACATTTATTTTGGTTTATTATCAGCCTGTCATGCATTAGCTGCATCAATTTCTGTGGCTGTCTCCGTGGGAACTGATAGCTTTGCAATGATAGCGGCCATGTTGCAGGCAAGCATGTGGATATCTACTGAATGTTGTGATTCGGTCTTTATTTCTGTGTGTGTGTGTGTGTGTGTGTGTGTGTGTGTGTGTGTGTGTGTGTGTGTGTGTGTGTGTGTGTGTGTGTGTGTGTGTGTGTGTGTGTGTGTGTGTGTGTGTGTGTGTGTTTGATTGACAGCTGGTGGTGGTGGCCTCTGATGATGGTGTGCCAGTAAAAGCGAACACAACTCTAGTAGAGATCACAGTCCTCCAGCCCTCTGTCATTCCCGTGTTCACTCAGGAAGATTACAGGTACACACACACACACACAGACACACACACACAAACACACACGGCACCACACATTTTTTGAAGGTATAATCCTTAGAATTTCAGTTCTGGTTGATGTGGCATCACCTGCTGTTTCTGGTGATAACATTAAGAACATCATAGTAATACAAGTACCAGAAGCCTGTTCGAAATAACACATTTATGGATCCCTGGGGGGCAGGAAATGCAGTTTGTGCAGCTACTCTGTCAGAAATACAACAGAAGAATATGAGCAACTTGTGTATCTGAAAATGTGATGTCTTCTTTATAAATTAAGCTATACTTGTACCGTCATACATATCTGCTCTTCAAAATGCCCAGGACTGACAGTTCTGCTCTTAACGACTTATGTCATTCCATGACCTACAGTATGTATGTGCTGTATGCACATGCACACAAATTGCATGCAGTGTTCACATGTGCTGGCTGTTCTTCCGAATTTTGTCCAGTACGTACATTTCTCGTTCCCTGTTAATACCTTGTGCATGTGTATGCCATTCGAATCCAGTGCAGGAATGGGGGACACTGCTACTGACAATGCAAACTACTATAGAGGTAACTAATGAATAAAAATACATTTAATATCTAACGGAAAATAAATGGCAGCCATGCCATACTGTAAGTAGTATAAAACTGGGTTTATATGATGAACATTTTAATGATGCAGAATTGTTGCCCACTCTGCCGGTGAGAGACATGCTCATTGTTAACATAATTAAAGCTGCTGTAGGTAAGATTGTGAAGATCCAGGACTTTGCCAACAAATTTGAACATCGACAACTTCTCAGTCCCTCCCCCCTTTCTGCTGCAGCCCAAACCGTCTCCTAAGCCCCTCCCACACAAGGGAGTTTGACAGAACTAACGGCATGTCCGACAACATTTTCAATAACTAAACACCAACACAATGTTAACTTTACTCACCAACAGTAAAACGATGCTAACTAGCAAGCTAACGTTAGCCATTTCAGCATCATATCAGACCGACCACTGTGCAAACGTTACTATCATGCTCACCAACGTAGCTTTGTGGACTTTTGACTACTAATAACCAAGTGAAAGATAAATCATTCATCGTAATTATGTTACCTGTCGAGAAGAAATGTGGCTACGTCTGCATCGTTCTTCAGATCTTTAAAATCCCGGAGCTCACGCCACCTCTGAAAAGCCTCTCCAATATTCACCCGAGTTTTGGGAAATCTTTCTGCAGCTTGTGCACGGGGAAGAGGGAGGGGAGAACGCTATATATGCGTGTACGTGCCTGAGCAGTTATTGACAGGCAGATAGACCCCCCCTGTGGCCCTGATTGGAGAAAATCAACCGGGAGCGGTGGAATTTTGCCAATCGCACTACAGGCTGTAGGTGGTGCCAGAGGAGCTGGATTTTTTTTATATTACATAATTCATGTAGTTCTACTGGAACATAGGGTCAGTTTCAGCAAATATGACAGAAAGTGAGTTTTATAAGACTTACCTACTGCATCTTTAATGTTTGATTGCCAAATTCACATTTTATCATAACTTAAACATGCTTTAGAACATGATTGATCTCATTTAGATATACAGCATCTACTTGCATATTTGCTATTCATGCATTTATGTAAGCGGCTACACGTAGCCAACTGCACATGGAAGGAAGAGATCTTGCAATTAAGCTTAGTTACAGCAGTGTTTACTATACTGTGATGCATTATGGCAATACAAAGCCTATTTCTGCTTTCTGTTAGAGCATCATAGATGTACAGTGCTTTCTAAATAGATACTTGACTTGTTGATGGTCTTATTTTTAATGAAACCTACTAAATGCAAAGGTTTTGAAACAGTTTTTGACCAAAAAAAGCTGTTAATTACCAATAAAACACCAATAAAACTCAGGTCTGATATCACACGCTTGGTCAGAGTTTATGTACGCTGTCTAAATGTGGGAATGCAACCATTTAGTTGTTGCAGTAGTTAAGTTGTGGCATCCAGTGGAGAGAGGGATATTCATCTCAATTTCACACACCCAGCCAAACAAAAATGCTTGGTACCATTTGTTTTATAAGTAATGAATAGCATTAATAACAACTGGAAATTAATTTAAAGAAGCAGACACTCAATATAAAAAACATTAAAGGGCACATTGGGCGCTCATTTCCTCTGGCCAACCATGCCCCTGTCAGTGGAAAAGCATATAGAGAGTTGAGAGTAAACAAGAATACATTAAATACCTGATGCAAAAAAATGTCACAAAGAAATAGAATTTTTTTTATACAATACAAAGCCAAAAAAAGTGTTTTCCTTCATTTTCTAACCGTGTATATATCGACAGAAGCTCTAAAACAACAATAAATGTGAAGGATTGATATCATATTTTTGTAAAGACAACACACACACACACACACACACACACACACACACACACACACACACACACATATATACTGCATACTTTTATTCATATTTTGTGAAATGCCAATACACCCAGTGGTCACACATTACAAACTCAACCAACATTAATACATTATACTCTCATGTGCAGACACATACACACTCTCAAGTGAAGTCATCATTATAACTCTTTTATGAGGTCATGGAGTCACTTCAGGTTTTCTCCTCTGTGATTGGCTGGGTAGACAGAGGGTGTGTGTGAGGTCAGATGTGAAATTGGCCTCGGCAGTACAGCTATGTCTTTCTATCTTATCTTTCATTAAAAATATTAACATTTTCCTTTTTGCTCTTCTGCTTGTTCCTCTCTGTCCTGTTACTACCATTTTGCGGCTTGATATGGCTTACCACATTATAGTAGCTTCTAATTTTCTGTTTTACAACAATTTTTCCGCGCCATCCTGTTTTTTATCGGCCACTCTATATGTCTACTTGTTTATTGTTTATTGTTAATAAAACGTTATATCATTATAAACATCGTCAGAAATGATTCAGAATAAGTTATTACATTATTACATTCAGTATTACATTCATACAGCAAATATGTCCATTCCCTACTCACAACTTTAAATAGTGCATTCTCAGATGGTATTTGAAAGAGACTTTGCTATTCATTTTATGTATATTCAGTGGGCAATTATACCAATGATTGATGGCCCGATAAATAACTGTTCACTTTAAAGCACTTGTCCCCAATAATGACGCTTGAGGGAATGAATTTTCCTTCCATTTGCTTTGTTGTTATGTTGTCCGTCAGGCACATTATCAAAGAAAATTGGAGATGGATTGGAGAATGGATGCTTTTAAATGTCATATTTTTCTTATTTCATATTTTTTTTAGTTTGTTTAGCTTGGTGTCATTCTTTTATTCTCTCATGTAGATTTTGTTTTTTGTGTTTAAGTTCTTCCTCTCCTCTTGTGTACCTTCATAACATGTCAAAGCATTTTTACTGCAATGCATCTCACTTTCACATAGCTTCTTGTGCCATCTGTCATGTGTCATGCAAGAATCCCCCAGCGTTGACGCTGATTTCATAGAAGAAATATATGTTTACATGTGTGCGTGTATGTTTATTTACATTTCAGTTGCTATCACACCTGAGAACCATAAGCTCGAAGCTAATGAGCTTGTTTGGGAGTAATTGCAACTTCAGTTTTAATATAGACATATTTTCCCACTATTACAGACACTGTTTCAAGATGTCATGGTTTGTCTTTCACACGGAGCAAAGTAAAAGTCCTTTCTATTTTTAGGAAAAGAGTTACAGGCGAGAGAGAGAGAGAGATGTCAGCCAGCCATATAATACTGCATTTATGAATATGTAACATAGCCTCTAGCTAAAAGAGTGTGTTTGCCTGTCTGTCTATATGAGTGGGCACTTTTTAGAATCTGTGTGTATTCATTTGGATTTGTGAATCAACACATTTGTGCACTGTGGATGTCCCTTTCTGTGGATATTTGTCTTTTGTATGTGTGTCTTTAATGTCTCTGTGTGCATGTGTACCTTATATTTAACATATTTGTGCCTGTCTTTTAGTGTGTGTGTGTGTGTGTGTGTGTGTGTGTGTGTGTGTGTGTGTGTGTGTTGATGTTTTTTGTGTTCACACAGAGTGCAGTGTTCCAGCTTTGAATTAATTATCACAGCTTTATTGAATAAAAGCTAACCATTGTACCAGTGTGGTTTTAGGAGCTTACTCAAGCTGCTTAATGACTTTGTATGTTTTCAACAGACGGGCCTCTAGCCATTGGCAAAGCTGAATTAGTAATATTAATGGAAGGGAGTGACGGAAACAAGGGATCTGTTAAAAGCCGCTTTTCTTTTCTTTCTTTTTTTAGCAAAGTGTACATCTACTGTTCATCACTACATTAAATTATAGAAATTCCCAATGTATTTTTAAATCCAAAATGAGTTATCTGCACATGCCTAAACTTTGAAAAGCATTTATGTGTTGTTATTCATAAAGGGCATGTTAAAGCCACATGCTCATTTTGAAATTCTCTGACTTTGGCGTACCTCAATGACAATATAAAGACACTGTGCCAAAGAGCAAAGCTAAATATAATTCTTTTGGGCATTTTTAGGCCTTTATTGACAGGACAGCTGAAGAAATGAAAGGGGAGAGAGAGGGGGGAATGACATGCAGCAAAGGGCAGCAGGTCAGAGTCGAACCCTGGCCCGCTGCGTTGAGGAGTAAACCTCTATATATGGGTGCCCGCTCTACCATCTGAGCTATTATGGAACCCTGCATTTTATTTTTGAAAACATTTTAAATAAAAGTACCTTTTTTCACAAATTTGATTTAGAAAAAAGGAAAAGAATGTTACTTAAGAAAGTTCACTTCCGTATTAAAAAAAAAGTGAACGTTGACTTATGGTTTCACATAGGACCAGTGTTCAAACTATACTATGGCCTTTGGGGGGATCCCTTTTTTTTTTTGCACTTGCGACTTAAAATGATTTTCAAGGATACATAATAGCTACAAGTATATGCACTATACAGGATTTACCCTATTATACTTTATTGACAGGAATTAATTGGTCAAACAGCAAACAGCCACCCACAAATAGTGTATAAACAAAGCATCAGGCTGTCTTTGATATTTCACATGAACAACGGTTAAAGTTACGCAGGCTACCGAAGAATACCATAACTCCTCCGTTCGATTAGGCCTAAGCGACGCACCCCAAGCTTCCATCCTTAACAAACAGCTACGTATATCGGCTCTTCACTGCTGGATGTTCCAATTTAACGGGAGAGAGGAGGGGGGTTAGGATTGTGACCGGCCTCTGACGAGCTGTTACAACCTCCATCTTCAGCCAGAGAGGACGTTATTTCTTCAGCTTCTTCTTGGGTTGTCACCCCAGCGGGAGGTGTGCTAACAGGGCTTGCAGCAGGTGAATCGGTCGTGCTATTAACATCATCGCTACACAATTTCTTAGTAAAACCTTGTTTTCTTTTTGCCATGGCTATATGATGCTAACTGCAGAATGGATTTGAAGGACTTTGCGCGCCAATTAATGGCCTCCAACGTTTATATTTTTTCTACAAATCTTTGAGTTAACATGTGCAACTTGAGTTGAATTTGCACCGCAGTGCCACCACGCCTTGATGCTCATGACAAGAATAGCATGTATAGTTATCGTTATTGAAGTGAATTAGGTTTAAATCGCCGTCATGCATGAATGAATGATATTTTTGCAATTTTACACATAATAATCCACGATGATCACATTACGAGAAACTTAAATTGCACGTCAAAATGACACATTGTCAATATTTTTAGAGACCCACGTTTTCAGGGGAGCCCATGTCTTATTAAGGGGAGCAGGGCTCCCCCTAGCTTCCCCGTAGTTCAAACCCTGCACAGGACAAAAATACCAGTCTCCTAGGTGAACATCCTGCGTTTGGTTGACCCATCTACCACTCTAACTTTTCTCTTTACGCTTTCGCTCTTCATAATACGTCATTTTCCAGCGCCGCAGCTAGCAGTTGCTCTGAGCGTCTAATATTGTTGCGGATGGGTGATCCAGCCATACCGCCTAACCTAATAACAATATATGCACAATAAAATCATGTCAGTGTAATCTCAGTGTATCAGAGATGGAAAACATGGACACATGAGATGCGAACTTATACACACAGTTCAGGCCCTCAATAGAGAAGGGTGGCCATTCAACACTTCAAAACAACTTGGAAATTCAATAAAAGTTGTTGATGGAACCCCCACTGACACAGCTTCTGCATAGGGAACATTTCCCTACTCCTGATGGTCACACCAACCATAATCTTGTGAGAGGTTGTCAAATGAAACTCATGGCATTTTTAAACATACTAACAGTAGACAAGGAGTATAGTTTGGGCTGACCAAAGCTTTTACTATAATTAGTATTAAACAGTGGAATCTGAAATGCATTTGTATGTTATTTAAGGGACCGTACGGTATTTATGGAATGGACCACCGGAGGAAAATAGGTCATGTCTTTTTATTCTTTGTTGAGGGGAGGGTCATCCAATAATTTTTAGTCCTGGGTGGGGGGGGGGGTTACCCAACTTTTGTATTCCTAGAAACAGCAACATTTCAAAGTGGCTTACTTGGTGCATATTTTTCCATGTAGCTCTTAGTCTCGGCCCTCCTTCACTACCAGATGGGTCTGACCCATGAGTTTGGCTGTGGGGCACGGGGAGCACTGTCCCCCTGGTGGCTGAAACGGGTAATTGCATTGTTTAAAAAATGAGTGGAATAATTACTTCTGGCATGACCAGATATTTTATAACTGTCTTAGCTAAATAACACAAAACAACTAAATGGTGGTAGGTAATACATCTGATTTCATATACTGCTTTAGTAAAAAAAATATTTCCTGGCTGACGATGGGAGCAGCACGACGCAAAAAACGAAAATGAATGTTGCTAGTCTGGACATCTTACCATGCCAAGGTTGCAATAAAGTTTTCCTAAATGCCACATTTGATGTCAGCTTACTATTTGATAGCAGGTTTTGTGTAGATTTGGACTTACATTTATTCCACTTTGTTTAAACGGCGAAGTGGAGGAAGTCCAGTGAGTCCATAGCAACCAGTTTGTGTGTTACCCAGAGTGCTTTGCTGAATGGTCCCAATGTTTTGTTTTATTTCATGTGAATACTAGTTTACTAGAGGAGTAACTTAGTATTTGAAGTAATGCAGTAATGCAGGAAGTGTGCATTTAGTTTCCATGCTAATTGTGTTTCCACAACAATGTTAGTGAGTAAATCTCCTGAAATGGCCACCAAACCATAACAGTAGAGTGGGATGCGTCACATGAGAATGCAGAGGTTAAATCACGTTATGTCATGGCTGTAAAAAAACAATGGTAGTCTGTATATCTTTGCCAAGTGAAACCCGTGCAGAAGGTATTGATAAATTGTTGGGGGAGGGTCATAGAAAAATTATTACTGGTGAGGGGAGGGTCATGTCTATTTTGACTAAAGGTCCCAAAACTCCTCCAGTAGCCCCTGAAATAAATAACGAACAGTCCTTGTGTATTATGTGACTATGACTGTGTTAGTTCAGTCTGAAACGCAAACTGCATTTCAAATAAAACAGCTGAGGATAGTGCTGACTTTCAGCTTCAAGCGTTTTTGGTTGTTAACATCGATATAGGGCAAGCAGTGCAAGACTTGTTGCCCCTATTTTTACCCTCGGGTATGTATAAAAAGGACCGTACCATTTCCTACACTGTTTTTCGAATGGCGACAGCTGAAAGTCAGCACTTTAACATTCTATAGTCAATGTTTCATTTCAAATCCAATGGGCTACAGTACAGAGCCAAAACAAAGTCATTATACTTACAGACTGTACACAGCTAGAAGTCCACCACATTGTCCTTTGTCAATAAGTAATGTAGTTTTCTAACTTGCCTTGCCATTATTGTCAGTCATAGTTGTTTTTTTTTTTATTAATTTTGATCTACCTATTTAATTATATAAGAAACTATATTGCATACTGAACAGAATGTTGTATGCACTAGGTTGTATTAACATTTTAAAATGCATTTTCTTTATGTTTGTGTGTTTGGTATCCATTAAAGTTAAATATGTTAACATACAGACACGCATGCACAGACACATACAGATGCACTTATGTGCACCCAAACGAGCACACACACACAGATGCTCACAGTGCACTGAGACACCAGTGAAGCATAGCTTTGGCACTGTAACCTGCCGTTTGTGCATTTTCACTCTGTGGGTTTCTCATCTAGTAAAACAGTTAGCAAGCCGAGGAAAGTTTGTCAAATCATTGTAGCAACTGTGGGTAGAGCTGGACGTCTCTCCCTCTCTTTTTTTTTTTTTTTCTCTCTTTTTCTTTTTTTTTTTTGTTTCTCTCACTGTAGGACCATCCTTGCACCTGCACAATTAGTATGCAGACAGTATCACATACACATGAATAGTTATCAGCCCCCTGTGGCAATTATCAGCATGAGGTTAAATGAAGAGAAAGAAAATATTGCCTTTTTAGAGATTATTGAAATCTACAAACCCCTCCCACCACTTCCCTTGCTTGTGTATGTATGTATGTATGTATGTTCTGTGTGTGTGTGTGTGTGTGTGTGTGTGTGTGTGTGTGTGTGTGTGTGTGTGTGTGTGCATGCATGTGTGTGTGTGTGTGTGTGTGTATGTGTGTGTGTTATTGTATATGATTGTATATCTGTGAATGTAAGCGTCAGTCCCCCTCCCGACATGCTGTCAAAATGCCTCTTAGCCTGTTACTTTGTTAATGAATCTAATTAGAGAGTGGCAAGAGAGCTAAGAGCCAAAACACTTCTAAACATCAAAGCTTTGTTTTTAATCAAGAAATTGTGTGATCAAAGATGGCAATATGTTGCTTTGTCTTGCATCATTACAAAGATAAAGATAAAACCCTACACTACGGTAAGAGATTTAGATAAACCTGTCAATGAGGTTCTCCGCACTGATACAGCACACGCTCTGTTCAAGAATCACAGGCATGCATCATTGCAGTTTTTATCACGGTCAGCCAGCTGGACAAAAACCCAAAACTGTACATTTTCCCTTTGAAAGACAGCAATCCCATGTGTCTGCCATGAAGATAACTGAAATAATAAGAAAATTAGTTTTTTTTTTCAGATAAGAAGTTGATAAAGAAGATATAGAATAAATATTTAATCTTGCGTTTGGAACAGACAGAATAGTTGCTTCTGCATCTCCAAGGCAACACTTCTTTCACATAATGCACACAGCTGTGAAATATGCAGAGCCATCCCTTTTTATTGCTTTGCTTTATACATCTAATGATTTACATTTATAGAAAGTTTGGAATTGACTTTAGTTAAAATATTTATTCCACTTTTTTCTTCTGTCCCTTTTGTTACTTCTTTTTTGTCTCTTAGTATTGGGAGCAAAATAAAAACCGACTTGGAGTCAGTCTTTGAATTTCCATTCCCGAGGATTGTAACATGTCTTTCCATTTACTGTATTTTTTTTTAGGGACTTGTAGAGACCTTTAGCCAGTTCAGGAGCTGTTGTTCTTGAGAGCCTGTAAAGTCCTTTGAGAGACTTTATGTGATAATGTACAATACCAAAAACCTTGCGTTTATGAAAGAAATTCAGTTAGAGTTATAGGAACGGTGATCTAAAATGACAATATTCTCAGATATGTGCAGTTTGTGTTTTTTACTTTCGCACTTTAGTGTTGTTTTGATTAAAATTGTATATATAATTTTCCAGACAAGTCATCTCCTTTGGACTTGATTGAAAATATTTTAGTCCTGTTTTCATCTCCATCAGCCACTTTTGTTACTTCTTTCCCGTCTTGCTGTCTCTTTATAAAGTCAACAGTCCATTTCTGCTGTAAACTATCTTCTATCAAATTAAACGTCTCCTCTGCCAAAATGAATAAAGTCCCCGAGGCCCTTATACACGTTAACTATGAGATAAACGCTTCCTCCCCCAATGTACGTCAAAACAAGCACGTCCGATGTGTGGCTCTATAAATCTGGTATACTGTATGTCTAAATGATTTAGTTGAAGGTTACCTTGTTTTGTTGATGCACACAAACAAGTGCACATAGAGTGCTCCTGGCAATGTTACGACTGTGACAACAAATGGCAAACAAGCATGGCATTGTTATTTATAAGATTGCTTGCTTGAGACGGCGATAGGGCTGAGGTATGGAAGAGAGTGAGGGGTAACGTGGGAGACTGAAAAAAAGAGAAAGAAGGATAGATAGAGGAAGATGTTGGGAGAGGATAGTGGAGAGAAGCAATTCAGAGATGTGGAGTGCGAGTTTCAAATAGAAAACAAAAAAAAAGAGAGGAGAGGGAGGGGGCATGGGAGATACAGTAAAAGTTTGAGGGGGAATAAAAGTAGAGAAAACAAGTGAAGTTGATAGACAGGCACACACATGCGCACACAGACATACAGGCAGAAAAGTCTTTAAAGTGGCAGATGAGCTGACAGGCTGACATATTGAAGTAGATGGAAGCAAACAAGCAGACAAGCAGGAAAAGACGTGTGTGTTGAGACGCAGATGGACAAGAAGATGCACAGACAGCCAGACTGACACTCTAAAGATTACACTAGCTTCATCGATAAACATGCTTAGTCAGTAGTCAATCAGGTAGACAGACATCTGTACATTCACATACTGTAGAAACAAAGACACACACAACCTTTACATGTTTAATGATCTGGGATCTCATTTATAAAACTGTGCGTAGGATCCTTACTATAAGTGTATGCCCAAAAGCCCAAAATGCCGTACGCCAAAAAAAAGTCAGATTTATAAAACCGTGTGTACGCACAACTGTAAGCAATGTTCCTTGCGTACGTGGATCAGCCTCTTATCCCGCCCTGTACAAGCCCATTTTAACCATAAATAGTCAATGCAAAGCACCTTGTGAATGCTGATCAGTATATGAATGACACTGGCAGTTGTTACACCGAATCATGATGACTGGCGGAGAAAAAGCAAAAAACTTCTCAGACGTTCAGGAATTGCTGCAAAATTGAATTATAATTTCAGCCTGTTCTTGCAGTGTATGGAACCCTGATTCATAGACTACATATATTAATAATACGTACAAAACGGCAGGCATTACGGCACTCGGGGACAGCTTCGATATAGCAAACGTATATAATAAGATTTAACAGAACTATATATTAAATCCAAACAAGCCTTAGTGATAAAGTTGAAGATTATATATAATATTTATTAAAAAAACCACTTAGCTGTCTGACATTTCCCTCTGGAAACAACCAGTTTCCCCCAGAGTGGCGAGGACCTGTATTTAGACTGGGATGGCACGGTTCCGGTGCGTTGCCCTCTCTACTGGACCCAGTTCAGTACATAGATCCAAGAGCTCAGCTTTAGAAAATCTGAATCAGCATATTAGCCAGTCATCGTCATGGCCCCTGAAGTCTCTTTCTCTCCTGATTCTTCCATTAGCGTAGTCCTCCTGCAGGGCCAGCGGTGCCATCATACAGCATTACGCACGGGGTCACTGCAGTATTTATATGTTTACAACAATTTGTGATTGTTAACACCTTGCCAACACAGCATCAACTAGTGGTATCCCCCACCCCGAGATACAATTTGAAGACGAAATAAAGTGTAATAGACAAACACACTTTTCTTCATGCAGGTTTTGTCACAAACAGTATTAAAGTTCGGACTGATAACAAGGACATTAAGTGTAACGATTGCGCAAGAGCTTAACAGCTGTATTTTCAGACTTTGACATTTGATGATATATGCACAGTTTTAAAGATAGATATTTAGTTATTTACACTGTTTTCTGCAGCTATCCAATGGTAGGGTAGAGTTGGAGGTGTTTATGGAACAAGTATCACTCAGTACAAGTGCAAATAACACTGCTGGATTTCATCTTCATGGTAATGTGGATGATATGGAGTGAAAGAATGTGCGTGAGGCATCAACACTAGAAAATATTACAAGTAATCTTATTCCCATTTACTCTCTGCAGTCTGACTTCAGTTCACCACATCACCATCTGTGTCGCCAATTCCTATTTTGTCTCCAAAATGTGCGTACGCATGGGTCAGAGTTTGCGTGGAGGACCGCACATTCTCCCATCAAGTTTGTTTTTTATAAATCAGAACCTTTGCGTGGAAAGTGGCGTACGCACATTTTCTGTCCCATTTTGTGCGTATGCCACGTTTATAAATGAGACCCCTGCTCTGTGCTGTATGGCTCGGCCTTTTAAAACTATTCCTACTTGACTTCGTCATTGTCTCCATAGCCAGACAGTACCCAGCTTCTTATACAACTCAGGAAATCATATGAGCTTGAGAACATCCCAAACGCCATAAAAAAAAAGCTAATTTCAGCCAATACAAGCAAAAACATAATGCATACAATTAAAAAAAAAGAATTCAGGTGATTGACATGGATGATAGCTGACAGATGGCAACAGACTCCTTAAGGGAGCTCAACAGTTTAAACATATTGAAATATAAATACCACCTACAGCATAGGTAACTTTAGGAACTGAATAAGGAATGTACAATATGCAGCAGGTGGACAGATCGCTCTCTGTCAACTCAAACAGCTGACTGACTGCAATGCCTGCTTGTATATAGGAAAATAACAAAACTCCACTATCAATGCTGTCTAAGCCTGAGAAATAGGAGTTGTGGCCTGAATGCATGCAATTGTTTCTGCAGGTTTGCGTGACCCTAAACAGATGCCAGAGGGTCGCGTGTGGAACTAGAAAGGTTGAAAAGGAAGGTTGGCGCAGTCAGACAGATATAGCCTTTCTCATCTCTTCCCGGTTATCTTACTACTCTCTTTCTTTCTCAACTGTACAAACAGGTTTTCTTGGCTTTGACACCGAAATTGCCAAACCAACAGATCAAAGAAAGAAAACTGTTAAAATGGACTCACTGTAAAACCCCAAATTCCGACAGTTTCTTAAAACTGAAAATCCATCACTGACTGTTAAACAGCATATCTATGTGGTCTGAAAGGTCCTATGTTGCAGCTTAAAATTACCTTGATCTCTGACATAGCCGCAGTGCAGTATGAATATGAACATGAACACAGGGAGAAGAATTATGATTCAAAATGTATTTTGAGCCAACAGCAGGCAGAGCCTAAATATAGCCATTATTTCCCAGATCCTTCCACAGTGCACAGAGTATTGTACTATTGCTGTCAACTGGGACTGTGTTGTCACATATACTAATTCATTAATTTGAGATTGTAATAAGTCATTCTTAAGTTCAATGCACTTTTATAAGCTACTTTTCAACTAAAGTAATTTATGTTGTTCTCCTTCCCCAACATGGATGAATACTGTACATCTGAGATGGTTAACATGTGATGACAATTTTGGAAATTGTGTGTAAGGGTGTATACTGTCACACAAACCCTTTAAGAACAGACTGACAGATTTCACCACGCCCCAAAAAAAAAAAAAAAATATATATATAATGGCATTGATAATCAAATGAAAAGACACGCCAAAAGACAAATATGGCCAGAAAGAATAAAATCCAGAACCAATTAATGTATAATGTACTACTCATCATTATGGCATGTACTGTACATGTGGGGAGTTAAACCAGCCTGGGGAGGGGGAGCCTCAGGCAATTCAAGAAAGATAAAGTGAGGATGGCCAAAAGACTAAAGCTGGCAGATTTTAAATTACTCATTCTGTGTGTCTGGTCCCTTCTGTCTTATTTGTTGTTAGATAGAAGCCAACATGATAGCTAACATCTACTAGAAACTGTCATGTCATGTCTTAAAACACAGAATGAAGCCTGGCGACAATTAAGTCTACGGTGAAAGCAAATTTACACACACACACACACACACACACACACACACACACACACACACACACACACACACACACACAGTTCACAGTTCACAGTTCAGTTTGACTCATAACATTTCAATGCCACACCAGTCCTTTTCAAGTATCTCTTTATAACAGTATCTATTTCAATGAGTATCTATTTTTTAACACGGTTGTTACATATTTGAGTCTTTTTTATTATTATTCGTGGATCTTTCTAGTTCATTAGCAGACGTGGTTGCAACCATAAGCGTCTGATAAGAAATGAGCGCCGAGGATAATGAATCGAGAGAGGGGGACTGATGGGGTGGTTTCAAGAGACGGAGAGAAGGTAATCACAATAGACTTGACCATCTCCTGAGGTCTCTTTACTGTCTTTCTCTGTTTCATTAAAACCACTCAAAATACTAAATGACACATGCCAGCACACACAGGTGGCTAACGATGAAATATTTAACCCACAGCAGTCTGTTTTTATGTATTACAAGCTTAAGTGCAAATGAAAGAACAGTACACCAGGAGAATTACAGTATATTTACATTCCATTTTTTGTATTCCAAATCCACATCTACAACAAAGACAAATCATAGAACCTGAACCCTACAGTAGAAGTGGCGAATCATCATTTGAATCATTTTTGTAACAACATTTCCAGACTTTCTTTTCCTGAAGATAGAGGCATCAGATCAGAAAACACCCTCATATTTTAACATGACTTCACTGTAATGACTGTAATTGTGCCCTTTTTTCTACATCATGTAAAGTTTCAGCAAAGTAATTGGTGTGCCATGTGTTTCCACACACACCTGGTTTGGTTCACAACACTACAGCATCATAGGAAACATGAAACTATGGGACTTCATCCGTCATCACTGCTGGTTGTAGCTGAAGGATTTACAAATTATCTCTTCTCACAGTTATTAATTCTCATTTATATTCAGTTGGACAAAAGGTGTCGTCCTCAATGCAGAGTCCATTATTGTATCCAATATGACAAATTCAACAAAAATGTAAAGGCCAGGGTTTTTGTTATTCATTGGACTTTTGAGTTTTTAAATAACAATTTCAAATATAATTTCACCGCACGCCTGTGCGAGTGTGGTTGTAACTGTGAGGGGAAGATGGTATCAGTCTATAGACACACGCGCAGAGATACAGATATGCCGAACCAATGATTTTTACAGAAGTGATGTTAGATGCATTTTCTTGTTACAGCATATTTGCCGACATACGCAGACTTTCTGCTCGTCAATATCGCCATTTTTTCCTTGACTGTCAATTTAACTCAAATCTTCACAAACATATTCTCCATTTTAATAATTTTTTGCTCTTGGTGCATGCTTCTTTGTCTCTTTATATCACCTTCCCTTTGATTCCCTCCTCTTCTCAAAAGCCCTTGTATGTATTGCTGGTCCTTGTTCTCTCCCTGTTCTGTTTCATATGTTTTATGTATTAGTACTTCAACAGCGCTCCACTCTAGTTCAGACTGTTTGAGAGATACTAACCCATTTGACTGTCAGTTGACAATTACGACAAGACTGTAAAGCAAAAGGTGAGAAGAGGGTCATGAAAAGAGAGGAGAAAAATGCTGAGACACTTGACAACTGAACACAGAAAAGAGAGAATCAGTTTGGTCTTTGCGGCTCTCTGTATCTCTCAGAGAGAGTGATTGACAGAAAGGAGTGACAAAAATGGAGAAGGTGTGTGTGTGTGTGTGTGTGTGTGTGTGTGTGTGTGTGTGTGTGTGTGTGTGTGTGTGTGTGTGTGTGTGTGTGTGTGTGTGTGTGTGTGTGTGTGTGTGAGCCAGTACAGCAGAATAGAGAGAGGTAAGAGAGATCGATGTGGGATTAGAGAGGAAGGAAAGTGCCAGAGGGTACAGAAAATGAATTTTGATATTCAAACAGTGCTGAAATAATAACGAAGAAGAAATAATTACATGCCCTGGCATCTGTAATAAAATCACCAATATTGGCGCACTATCACAACATTTTAACTGCAGCCTACTGCACTGTGATGTTCTTAACAGACCAAAAGCAACAGTTTGAAAAAAACACATTTTAAAGGGTCAAATGTTTCTTTTTTTATAATGCAACACCTGCCTTATCTGTAAAATGTTTGGATTTCAACCAGCATGTCTCCAACCAGCTTTTGAAATTGTAGGGACATGTGAATGGAATATTGGAGTCTTTCAGTACTGAAAAATGTCCCCAGCAGGAGAAGAAGTCATTTATAGAACTCCAGCCAGCATGTAAAGGTTATTACTGCAGCCACTTAAAACCCCTCGCTCAACAGTCTCCTAATGAAAAACCCTACAGTCAATTAGTAACCGTCTGGGAAGGGAGGGAGGGGGACGCAGGGAGATGCAGTCAAATATGTGGCGACAGTAGGAAAGAAAACAGTGTGTTGTCATTTTGGGTTGGTGTTCATGTAGCGGCCAGTGCTGCAAGCTAAGGCAGCTGAATGCTAGCTGTTAACATATTCCATTTTATTCTAAGCAAAAGAGCACAGCGGTCTTATTAGATATCATATTTTCTATACTAGACTTGAAAGGTTCTTCGTAGACAACATCAATGCAGTTGAGAGGAGAGAAGAGAAACAGACTTCTAATGAAATACATACACATGCATCCATCCGAATTTTCGACAGAAGTTTTAATAATTTACCAGAGAAAGTCTATATTACAGGCTACAGTGGCAACGGAAGGAAACCATCCATACTGTAACTTTAGCTGTCAGCTTCTTGTTCTAAATAACCAACAAGGTCCAATTTTCCTGATGAAGTGGTTGAACCAGTTATTGTTTGCTAACCCTACCAGCAGACAAAACAGCTAAATGAATAAACCAACACCAGTTTAATTGATATTCCTTTGAGTGAACAAAAGAAAAACAACATGATTAATGGAAATAAAAAAAATAGAGAGATCTTATCAATACAACGCCAGTTTGACTGATATTCCCTGGTTTCCACAAAAAAAAGACATGATTTAGCAAGATAAATAAAACAGAGACATCTGTATTTACAAATGAACCCTTAAGGCACCAACAGAAGTGCTTTTGGTTTGGTCGAGCAGCCAGAGATGACACAGTGTATCACCATAGTGCTGGGCAGACACTGTACCAAGCCCCCAGGAAGAGCGCCGTGTCTATATGCCAACATGGGCTTAGCGGATAACGGTGGTACTGCACCCCATGGCCCAGAAAGACTTTTCACATAGACATTACATGGCAAAAGAAACGTCTATATTTCAGCGGATAATTTGTTTCGGGGTATATCAACTTACCAGCTTGAACAATGAAAGGGTCCTTGTTTAAAACGTTACGTTTTTAACATTTTTAACATTCACTAGAAGCGAATCCAGAATTATTAAATTTGAAATGATGAACGCGCATAATGGACGCGAGCAGACCCACGGACCGCGCACGCCCTCACATGACGTGTTCTCCGAGCCACGTAGCTAGCTGTAATAATGGATATAGCTAGCTAATGGTTGTAATTCACCATGTGTTCTATCAATACGCCATGGTATTATCTTATGAAGTTATGATACATCCGGGGGATGTATGTATGTTGTAAAGCCTGTTACGTGGATGTAACGTCATTAGCGCTTCCCCAAACTGGCGGGGCTATCGGCTAGCTAGCTAGTTGCTAACATCAGGGTTAGCTAGCATGGCTGTATTAAGATCATGCCTACATAACGTTACTACAGACATAGTGATTACATGGCCTTGGTTCTCTCTTATGATCCATCCGAGGGCTGTATGCTGTAAAGCTTGTAACGTGGATGAGAGATAAAGCCATGGATGAGCTCTGTTCCGAAACTGCAGGCTAACTGCTAGCGCTAGCTAGCTAGTAGCACGACATAATGATTAAATCTCCTTGGTTGTCTAGCTAAATACATCTATCGTTTATTTAGCTAAGCATGTAAACGATCAGGAACAACGAAAACACAATGTTTAACGTTAGTGAATATTTTAGACAATGAAAACGGCGAGTTCATGAGTTTGCCACTTGTAAGAGCCACGAGAGATAACCTCATGAACAAGCATGTTGCTACCGGTTGCTAAGACAACACAAACAAATTGTTGCTAGTGCGCGTGTCCACCGTGACGTCATGGGCCAAGAATGCGGAAAAGCCGAGCTCCATGTTTGCATAATGCGCTTTTGAGCACACTCATTGGAACGTACGGGGCTTCCCGCCGAACACTGTATCCAGTTCTCTTAATACATCCATGCACTGTACGATTAAGCCTAATTTCTGAATTAGTCGCCTCCAACTATGTTTTAGAAATCACGAATTTCTGCCAGATCGGCTGTTGTTTGAGTTCAGTTCAGTTTGAGGAGGGTCACAATGCCTGACCAGGTCCGGCTGTTCTGATGGATTTCTTAATAATAATAATAAAAAAGGTTTTTGTCACGGTTTTGCGGTTTCAGCAGTTCCACAATCCAATGTCCCACATTACTGCTGTCAAAGGATCTGTTATAAACCACAATGAGCTTGTTTTAACATTATTATAGTACTATTTATTATAGTAATGTTTTGGATTAGTGTTGGGGAATATGTTAAATTTTTCAAACCGTCAGCCCAACAACCGTAAACCTTTTGAATTCAAGTTTCTCTCTTTCACCGAACTTAGACTAGCTTAACTAAACTAACTTAAATGCCTTGTGAACTTTATTCAAACTCTACGGAAACAAAATAAAACTTGCCAAAATCAGCTTGGTTAGTCTTTCCATTGTTCCAATCACTAACTCTACTTTGGTCGAAATAAACCCTTAATTCATAGTAAGATGTGAAAATATGCTGGCTCTCTGCGCTGTTTTTCCCCGCTGTGTCTCTCTCTGCAGTTGCACCGAGCTATGCCAGCTGCCCACTTAGCAGCGGCTCTCGTTCTTCGGAGGCAGACCATTAAATTAGCAAAAATAATATTAAAATTATATTTAATATATTTGTCCAAACGCCCAAACCTATTTTGGGTAACTGTAGTTTTGACTGAGACTGTGCTGAGACAGACCACATTTTCCCAGCTATCTGGAGATTTATATTCTTTTTTCTTCTTGCTTTCCATTAAAAATAGAATTGCATTAACTAAATTTAGTAACAAAAGTAATCTGTCAATTGTAAATGGAAAAAAAAAAAAATCAGAGCTTTCATGTTTATGTTCAGTGTGCCACAACATGACAGGTAAATCAAATGTATGAACATAGAAGTTTCACTTAGTGATTAAAACATAGTGTGAGTTAATGCTACCTCCGAGGTTTACAAAATTATACAGCATATGCCCAGCTTAGATAATGTTTATCATTATCAAGGACTGCTAATGTTGGCTAATGAGATTTGACCTACTTGAGTTTGCCTTGGCTTGCTGTCTTCCAGGCATGGCCGCCCACGGCGAGTACAGTATGTCATGTGGTAGATCAAACGTGACTGTCATGTGCGGAAAAAAAGCCTTGCCAGAGCTTGACAGAACCAAAGCACTGCTCGGCACAGAGGATATTATAGTTTGGTGTGGACAGAGAGACATGGAGAAAGACAGAGATTAAAAGAAACGACAGAACCAAAATTTCAGTGGAGAATGAGAGAAATGAAAAGGAGCTGTGTGAGGAGGGATAGAATAGAAGCGGGGGAGATGATGTTGTCATATATATTTGAAGAGATGGTCTAAAAAGAGGAAAAAAACATAATGAGTGAGGCAAATAAATTGCAGTGGCTGTAAGAGAAAGACCCACAGAGAGGAGGGTTCATTGCATCTATTCTAAGCCTCATAATTCTGTGTCTACCTTCACACTGCTGAACCACTGAACACTCCCGCAGCTCTATAGCCTACATTCAGTCTGAATATGTGCTTCTGGTGTGGGTGGGCCATCTATCCATCCCTTTGTGTGGACAAAAATATGTTTACACTGTCATAACAATTCTATCGTGACAAGGTAAATCTTTCATTTAGACCACAGAGTTGGGTTTAGGCTTGTTGTTTGAATGATTACATTACAGTTAGAGTATAGGCATCCAGGGAATAAATGAAAGTCAAAACAATGTCCCCACAAGTATAGTTGTACACGTTTGTGGGCGTGTGTGTGTTTCTGTTATCAGTATCTGCCCAGCTTGCTGTAGTGAGGACAGCAATGATTAGCAAGCGCAGGAGGGGGGGATAAGGGCTTGATAATGAGCTGTGTGTCTGCAGGTGTGTGTGTGTTTATCTTTACTATACCATGGACTATACATGTGCATGGAGGCTTGTGTGCATCTCTACGCCTGTAAATGTGTTATGACCCATCCACAGTTGTGTGTGTTGGTATCATTGTATTCCATGTGTGCAAGTAGTCTAGTGTATCAGCTTACGTGTGTGTGTGTGCGTGCGTGCGTGCGTGCGTGCGTGCGTGCGTGCGTGCGTGCGTGCGCGCGTGTGTGTGTGTGTGTGTGTGTGTGTGTGTGTGTGTGTGTGGGCATCCTCTCAATTGTGCTCCTTCACCCCTTTCAAACAGCCATTGTGGAGAGGGAGGAATGATAACAATTGTAGCTGAGGTCTGCTGGGATGTTGGCTGGAAGCAGCCGCCTGAGGGAAATAGGGGGAGGAGGTGAGGGGTGAATGGAAAGATGGACGAAAGAGGAGATATGGATGCAGAAAGAGAATGTAGGTGGACATGTGTAATGTAATGTAGTGGGTTTAAGTGGGAAATTAAAGTTTTAGTGGGGAAGAAGGATCGGAGAGAGAGACGAAAACGTGATATACGAGAGATAGAAAAAGCAAAATACTTATACTTCTTGTATACTTAAATATGAGAAGAGAGGAATAAAATAAGTTCATGTTTCGAGTAAATGCACTACAACACAACAGGGCAAAATGTATTAATGGACTATATTTGTGCTGCTGCCGCAGCTAAACTAAATAAATGCAAACTTTAGTTTTTTCTCATTCTCTGTACCAATGTGAATGGACATAGAAAAACACTCATTTATATGTTGGGTGAATTCATAAAGCTTCTGCTCTTGAATCCTTTTACAGTCCTATTCCGTATTATTTAAAAGTCCATAGATGACCATATTTTCTTTCTTAATTTATAAATATTGTCGAAAATACAACATTTCAGGAGTGTTCAGGTCTACTCTTTATGTATACCATCAAATAAATGCAGAAAATGACCCAAAATATATCCAAAAAGTAAAAAAATACATGTCAGCCATTGCATTGAGTTCACTACAGACATGACATGCCACAATAGGAAAATGTGTAAATGGTCAAATGAATGATGGCTATTTAGCAGCTTCAGTTTCAGGGTCCTGGTATTGTGCATGCTGGTTCACTGCCACTGCTGACTCGGATACTTAGAACAGAGCCGTCGTTAATGTTATTCGTAACACCTGTGCTTTTCCTGCTATGTCAAAGTGTCTGCTGTGAAAAGGGCCTAACGTATATACTGTATATATTTTCAAAGAGGATTTATTTTTGGCTGCTGCAATTATAAACTTCCTAAAGTTGCATCGCCTAACACAATAATTCTGTTACCCATTTAAATCTATATGCATTCAATAAACTTGAGGTTTATTACATATTTGCTTGTTTTGGGTAGAGCAGGTGGTTAGAGTTGCAGTGGACTAGGCTGGAAGTTAATATCTACACACACACACACACACACACACACACACACACACACTCACACTCTCGCGCTCCCCAACAGTCCCATTTATCACGTTGTGATTACTTGATAGCTTAGCCAGTTGGTAGCCCATGTTATAATGTTTAGCCAGCTGTGACGGTTGGCCTAATGACCGGACTGGGTTTATTTAATGGAGTGAAATCTGCTGGAAATTTGAGAGCTGCCAGATTCTGAGAAAATCTGTCAGGGTTGTAAGCAAGGAAACCTGCCCACCACATGCAATAAGAAGCAGGTGGACAAAAACAAGACCATGCCTCTTTGAAAGCCATTGGCGATGTACAGTATTTTCACTGCCTGGCTCAGGCCAGTAATAGGGCCTGTCAGACATCCTGTTCCAAATGTACTGTATCAAGTAAGTTTTATCCAAACACAGTGTACACCATTTTAAAGCACCGTGCAGTGGGCTGTGTATTTTTTAGTACATTAACTTAAGTCACGTATAGTTTATGTTACTGCTAAGGGTTAAAACAATTAGCTGGTTAATCCACTAGTCAACAGAATATAAATCACCACTATTTTTTTTTATAATCAATTTATCTTTAACTTATTATATCGAGCACAAATGTCAGACATTCTCTAGTTCCAGCTTCTCAATTGTGAGGATTTTCTGCTTTTTCAGTTTCAAACAACAGTAAACTGACTATCTTTCTTCAGAACACTTCACCTTGGGCTCAGGGAAATTATTATGGGCTATTTTCTGACATTAGACAATTGTCAGATGATTGACTATGAAGATAATCATTAGTTGCAGCCCTAATTATTATCAGCCTTTTACCAAATCATACTCTATGTATTTACTAAATGTCTCTGTACCTTTCAGCCAGACACGGACTCGGTTCACTCCAGTGTGTTGTGAGAATCAACTTGCAGAAACCTGAATGAACCTCTCACTGCCTTCATTTTTGTGTCCAACTTGCGTTGTGGTGTGTGGTAGTTGTGAGAGACTGCTTTGACCATTTGATTCAGACTGACATTCAGCATCCAACAATTGACGCTCGGCTGGACAACAGCGATGCATTGACGATCTATGTTGTCAGACATTTAAATCCAGACCAGACATTTTGTGGTAAAGTGAATTAGTTCATTTTAAAACGCCCATATTATACTCATTTTCAGGTTCATAACTGTATTTTAAGGTTTTACCAGAATAGGTTTACATGGTTTAATTTTCAAAAAACACCATATTTTTGTTGTACTGCACAGCTCTCTCTCACTGCTGCAGATCCTCTTTTCACCTGGTTTCTGTTTTAGCTACAGAGTGAGACCTCTTTTCTTCTTCTTCTTCTGTACTATCTTTGATTGCACTCGCACATGCGCAGTAGCTCAGATGTAGATCATGTCAGCTAGCTAACTCTAGAGACAGCAAAAGAGAGCCTGTTTCTCCAACTTCGGTCAGTTACAAGGCAGGATTAGCTGGGAGACTTCTAAATGAGGGCGCACATGTAAGTAGTTCTTTTGTAGATTATGGTGAACTTGTGTGTGTTGTAGCAGCGCTTTGCTATTGAGAACGAGGTAGCATGCTAGCGTTAGCATTAGCGCTAGCATGCTACGAGCTAACGGTTGTGGTTAGCCAGCTCGTTTCGGTTTGTGACGTCACAGTCCAGGCTAATTTTGAACAGCTCACCAGGAGACTGAAGGCAGGACACATTCAGAAACCCTATCTCACTCAAAACAGCATTGATGGATTTTTTTCAAAGTTTGTATGTGTGTGGAAGCACCAGAGACACAAAATAACACCCCAAATCCCAGAAAAAGTGTTTCTGTCATAATATGGGTACTTTAAAGGGTTTTTGTTCAGCAGCCAACTCTCAGTATATCTCCAAACACAAGAACAACTTCCTACCTGATTGCTATAACCTCTAAGTAGGTCTTTTGAGGGTGAACACTGTTTACATACACTTTATCTTTGGGGGTAAAGTCAAGGTACGGAAAGCTGTCAGCATGAAGTAAAACATTTGGACAGATATAACACACAAATTGCAGTCAACCCTTGAGAGCGAGTGGGCCCGCAGTCTACATGTACATATTTAATTTTCTTATCAGATGATATTGATTGACTGATCCGTTCCCAGGTTTCCACTAGTGAGTGAGGAGGCTCCTGTTGGAACCCCGGTGGGAGCCATCATGGCGGCTGCTGTCAATCAAACTATCTTCTACTCCATCATCGAAGGCAACCAGGGAGGTGAGTATATTTAGAGTAGTGCCTGTTGTGGGTTTCAATTTTGGAGTTGGCTGGATTTACTGTCTAGGTGCCACCGCAGATAAAATATCTGGTTCACTTAGGCTATACCATTAAGTTATGTATGTGTGCGAGTCAAGTTCATGGAAGGCATGAATGTAACTGTTAGTGTGCTACAAGTTATTCTTATTAACCTGGGAAAACAAGACCTAATCACAGATTCAATGTGGGAGTGAAATAAAGACTATTAAATTACATATTGATTTTATCCGATTATTAAACACTTGAAATGTCAAGCGTAAACGTAGCCTAGGAGTAAAAGGTTTCAGGTTAGGTTGCTTGTTTTTTCTTTTGCAATTTGCTGAAGCTTCTAATTGAAACAATGTTCAAAATATCTCCTGTGCAAACACCTCCCTTTCCCTGATGTTTTGCTCTCGGTTTCTTTCATCCGACGCTTTCTCCCGCTCTTGCGGTCTGTCTTTGTCTCTCTTGTCTCTCTAGGTGTGTTCGCATTAAATGAAACGACAGGAGTGATTTCCACAGCCAAGCCGCTGGACTATGAGGCCACCTCTACCTACGTTCTAAGGGTAGAAGCAGACTCCATGGGAGTGGTGTCCTCGAACTTTCGAGTTCCCTCAAAGAGTAAGTGCGTGGTTGTGATGTTGATCTCCTCCTCCTCTAAGATTACAGGACTAACTTTTGACATCGGGTTGCATCACCGCAGATTTCACAGATTCTCTTCTCTCTAATCACACACACACACACACACACAAACACACATACACATACACACACACACACACACTAAAGGAATACAAAGTAACATTACCCACATTAGCATTACCCACTATGTGTGATTGTTAAGATAAACTTGCCACAGGCTTTAGCTTTCTCTTTTGCACATAAACTCATCTCTCTTTTACTCTGGAGTCACTCTCATTATATCTGGATCTCTTTCTACTTTTTCCCTATACAAGTTGTCTTAGAAAACATGTGATATTGGGCCTCGGCTGCTGCTGTTATCTTTCAAACTGCCTTTCCCTCTCTCTATCAAACCTGTAGGCTACACCAGTTTGTTTTTCAATGCTTGCCTTTCATCCTCTTTCTATATTTGTGTCTGGCTATCACAGGTCTTCCCAATGTGCAATTATGTCCAGAATGTATCTCTTAAAGGAACACGCCGACTTATTGGGAATTTAGCTTATTCACCGTAACCCCCAGAGTTAGACAAGTCGATACATGCCTTCTCATCTCTGTGCGTGCTGTAAGGCTGTCTGATGGCTCCAGTGGCATCAGCCCATAACAGAACAGGCAGGTGAATGGTTCCAGTAATCCTACTGCTCCGGATAAGTGACAAAATAACACCAACATGTTCCTGTTTACATGTTGTGATTTGTAGAGTTACAGCGTATTTTACGGAACAACGTAACATGATATTCGCCATCTTCTAACCGTAAACAATCCGGGAACTATATTCTCAGGCGGAAGAATATAGTACTTTGGCGGAGTGATATGCTCGCAGCAAGCCTGTCTGAGAGTATAGTTCCCGGTTTGTTTACGGTTAGAAGATGGCTGTGTCTCATGTTACGTTGTTTTTTTGTACACGCTGTGACTCTACAAATCACAACATGTAAATAGGAACATGTTGGTGTTATTTTGTCACTTTTGTCACAATTTGGAGCAGTAGGATTACTGGAACCATTCACTTGCAGGATCTGTGCTAGGCTAAGCTAATGCTGGAGCCGTCAGACAGCGTTACAGCATGCACAGAGATGAGAAGGGTATGTATCAACTTGTCTAACTCTGGGGGTTATGGTGAATAAGCTAAAGTCCCAATAAATCGGCGTGTTCCTTTAAATATCAAACATGTTTGCACAGATCAAAGTGACCAAATAAAGCTGGTGTGCAGTTTGGAAGATTGTAGATTTTATCTGTAAAGCAGTTAATTTCCCGAGGAT
The DNA here is from genome assembly GCF_010015445.1 of Perca fluviatilis. Lineage (NCBI taxonomy): Eukaryota > Metazoa > Chordata > Actinopteri > Perciformes > Percidae > Perca > Perca fluviatilis. The sequence goes on along the minus strand of NC_053132.1, from coordinate 15,401,598 downwards.
ACTCTGTCCCAAACATTGGCACAGAATAATCTGTGTAGGTCAAATCAGGGTTAAATTGAACTGGTCCTGCTGTAATCTAAGCACAGCCTTAAATTATTAAATTCAGTCTTTTTTTTAAATATTATTTTGTTTTATACTCTTCCTTCATTCTGTCTTAAATTTCTTTAATTTCTATTCCTATTTCAATCCATCCAAAAATGACAGTTCATTCAGTTGCATGTGTGAGGACCGCCCAAACAAGGTTTTTACGGTTTTAAATAATATAACTTTTCCCTCTGACTTTTTTTTTTCCTTTCTCCCTTTTCTCTGCCTTTTCTAACTTGTGGTTGTTTCTGATATTTCTGTCTTTTCTCTTTCTTTCAAAACCTATCTTCTTCTTAATTGATGCTCAGCTCCCCAGGTTTCCCATTTCTTCTTTTATCATAGTGTTTACCACATGCTATTGTCATTTCATTCAGCTATTGAATTTAATTAAAGCATTCTGCAGGGATTACATCTACAAATCTTTGTAGTCATTAGCAAATCTTCAGTTTTTCTTATTAGACGTTTTAATCAGGCAACAAATCAATAAGATTCTAACAATGTGTTAATCCAGTTTTCTAACTCCAGTAAAAAGGTTTGGATCGTAATTAGACATTTTGGTTTGGCGTCTCAATGGCTGTAGTAGATAAGCAGATTCATGTCTGCATCTGCTTGTTTGTTTGCATTTTATGTTTTTGCATGCCAATGTTTTTTTTTATGTGATTTTAATTGTCTTTCTTGGAGTATAACTTGAGAAGTATAACGTGGGTGTGATTCACAACTCCCTGTTTTTGGCCAGATAAGACTGAATGTGAGTCATTCCAAGTTGCAACTACTTAATATGAATGACAGAGGCTCGCTGTTGGCACATTGTTTTGTCCTATATTGAATGTGTAGCTTGGTTGACATTAATGTTTAATCTATCTATATAATCAAGTTTTTTTTCCATGCAGTTTGTGTGTGTAAGTATTTTTGAAAACTTTTGACTTGGAAAGGCCATGATGTCGACTGCAATATGTCAATGGTCATGACCACAGCCTCCCTATACATCCGTCCGTTCCTTATAGTTCTTACAGCACATTTTCAGAATTTGTCTTCTATCAGCACTGGAAGTGAAGCTAACAATCCTTTATTTATTACTAAAATACTCTCCCCTCTTAATAAATAATATCTTAGGATGCTTTTCCGAAATTAAACTTTGCTTAGTTATTCATAACTGTTTTAAGTTGAGAGAATTTTGATATTTGAAACCAGGTTTTCAGTTTTACACTTTAACTCTCCCTGCCTCTGCAGTTTCCCTGCTCATCTTTGTGTGGGGGGGGGGTTGCTGATCACCTAATGGAGATAGGCTGTAACTTTAGCTGCGGATATTCCAGTAGGAGAGGCTGCTCAATTATTGTCAGACCAGTTTAATACTTGTCAACCTCTACAACCTATAGAGAATAAAAAAATGAAAGCAGTATCAATTTAGACAGGTAGTATAGAAATATGATCACCTGCAAGCAAAGATAGTAATAGCTGCTGCAATTGTATTACTTCGACACCTGCAGGCAATGCAGAAGCTATAACTTCGCCTGCCCGATGATGGTATGTCATAACGGCTGCTGTTGCTTTTCTTTCTTTCTGCGTGGTACAGTTTGGACTTGCAGGTTCACAACTGCAGGCCTGAAACTGGTGTTTGGTCTTGGTTAAGGGTGATTTACATCAATGTCTGTTTGTCCTCATTAATTCATTTTATTTAAGGCAGCACGTTATGAGGAATATCTGCGATAACGTTGAATATCCCGATCATATTACTTGCGATAAATAAACAGACATAAAGTGTACTCACTTCGGCCTTTCTGCTGCTTTCAGTATACTGCTAAAATACAACACATTGCTTGTTGAATGAAAAAAAGATGAAAGGAATTTATTTCCAACATTCTTTTATTGAACAAATTTAACATTGTTTGTATTTCTTTAAACTAATCACAACCGTCCTGAGCGGCGCTAAGCCCCGGATGCAGCAACGGTGCCCTTCTAAAACAGATAGCTTTATCCCAGCAATGTATAAAAAGCACCAATAAAAAAAGAATAATAGTGCAGATAGTGCAGATACTCTCAATTAACTCAAAACATACCTGAGTACAATATCGTCTTTTGGCGATGTGTTTATCGCGCAAGTTGACACCGCGATGAGGATGAAATAAAACAATATATTGTGCATCACTCATTTTATTGTTTGCTTTTTATCCCAAATATTCTGTTCTTTTTGACAATATCCCTTTATCTTCTTTTTGTAATGACAAATGCAAATGTGTATCATAATGTATAAAGTGTGTGTGTGTGTGTGTGTGTGTGTGTGTGTGTGTGTGTGTGTGTGTGTGTGTGTTCTAGCCAACACAGCTAAGGTGGTCATCGACATCCAGGATGAGAACGACCACCCACCGGTTTTCACCAGATCTCTTTACATTGGAGGGGTTGCAGAAGATGCTAAAACTTTTACCTCCGTCTTGCAAGTACAGGTACAGAAATACACACACATACATATAAAACCATACTGCAGTAGGTAGAAAAAAGTATGGGAACATGGGTAACATAATGTTATTAAAGAAGTGAAGCCCACGTGCCTGTTCAGGTAGCCCAACTCGAGTCACCGCTGCACTCAGATAGCACACTCCTCACTGAACATACATCCAACAAAGTCTTTTAATCATGGAACGAAACTTAAGCTGCCAGTCCTGCTCACTGCTGCATGCCTGCTGCCACACCGCTCACCTGAAAGCTATGCCGTTGCTTGCTGCTACGGCTGCGGGTGTTGCCTGCTGTTCATATTGTATTTCAAAAGGACCTCCACCCCTGCATCCACCTGTAGGCTCGAAGTCCACCCACTCCCTGCTGTGCTAAGCTTGATGTTTCTTTGTGGGGAGCGACAAAGTCAGAGCTTATACAGCACACAATAATGCTGTACATATTCTACATTGACATAATAATCTTTTCCGTGTGAGTTGGCTGAGTGCATTACAACTTTTTAGTCTTCCGTTTGTAATATTGTTGCATGGATTTGTTTTGTATTTTAAGAAGTTCCTTCTACTTGTCCCCACTTGTTTGAACCATTCTTGCTTAAAATAATATCCCTAATTTAATGTGAGACTTAAAATATTATGACTTGGACACTAAAGTAGCCTTGACAGCTTCCAACTTAATTCAGCTTAGCTCAGTATGTAGGCGCTTAGGCTTTCCGTGTGGATTTGTGTTCTTGTATTGGTGTTATTAACTTTAAATGCAGATACTATTCAGTCTATTATTCTCTGTTAATCTCCCTCGACATACACCTCTCTGTGAATTGATACATCTCTTTGTTTCCCCTTTATTTTTTAACTAACTCTGGATAATTTAATATCAATGTAAACAATTTGATCGCCTCTTGTATTATTGAAATGCCTTTTAGGACCCAAAATGGGTCACAGAGCCCTCAGCCTCTATCTGAGAAGTAGCAATATGTTTTAATGAGCCTGGATGCCACCAGAGACTCTAGTCTCTGGCAGAAAAGTATGTGCTTTAATATTTTATTTCGGTTTTAAAAATATTCTTAGATATTCCTGCTTCATTAGATCATACACAGTGAGAGTGACAGGAAAGATGAGAGAATAAGGGAGAGCATGCAACTCATAAGAGTCATTTTCAAAATCACAGTTTCACAAGCGTTAAAAATGTGCTTTTCTTACTGATAAACCTGGTATACCAAATTATTATTCCTCTGCTGCAAACATCTGAGGGTGGTGGTTTTGCATATGGATTTTTAGTGTCAAGGTTGGAGCTGGTTTAGAGTAACCTGCTCTACAGTTATCCGACCTTTTTAAATACTTTAACAGATTGACGGGAAAACTAATAGTCAACTAGTAGGCTCGATTACCACAGGGAGAAGGAATGGATCTGGAATATGGACAGAAGAGTGAGGATTGATGGTTAGATAAAGATAGCTGGCATCCTGCTGAGAGACAAACCGACTAGACAGAAGAAGGTAGGGAAGACATGCATGATTCATGGGTGGATGAATAGATGGAGTTGGGGGATGGAGGGGGGGACTAGAAAGATGGACAGGGATGCTCTTGGCACATTTGCTTACATTTAGATGAAAGAGTGTGTGAAACAAGAGGTGGAGAGAACGTTGCATTTTCAATCTCAGTGGTTTCACTCAAGTATAACTAATTCCATCAGATCTATCTGAAGCACGCACGTTGTCTTAATGAGTAGTGTGTGTGTGTGTGTGTGTGTGTGTGTCTCTCTGTCTGTCTGTCTGTCTGTCCCTGTGTGTGTGTCTGTCTGTCTGTCTGTCTGTGTCTGTGTGTTGTCTGTCTGTGTGTGTGTGTGTGTGTGTGTGTGTGTCTGTAGGTCTGTCTGTGTGTGTGTGTGCGTGTGTGCGTGCGTGCGTGCGTGTGTGTGTGTACCAGGCTACATGTTGTTATCTGTGTGTATTGCTACATGCAGGGGTGTCAGAGTGTATGTGTTCAAGTGCATGTGCAGGAGTTCAGTCTTTTTGTCCCTCAGATGATGACAAATCACAAATTTTAATCAGATTGCAGATGAGTCTCAGATTGGCAAACCTACTTGACGGTACCTCCAAAGATTATTTTGTTCTTTAAAACCAATTTGTCACATTTTGTCTTCCCAAGACGTTTGGCACTTATCTTACCACAACTAAAGCAAATGCATAATATAGCCTTCTTTCTTTCTCCAGCCTTTCCTATCCCCTTTTAATGACAAATTCTAAGTCCAACCTTCTCTTTTAGTGGATGTTAATACCAAAAATAGCCCTGAATTAAAAAAAACAGCTGCATTGGTGTCAGTCTGTTGCTGGACGTACTTGTGAGAAGATAGGAAGTCCAGATTAAATAATTCATTCAAGAGTTTGAAGACTAGCCAAATGACAAAACTCCGCACAGCAGTAGAAATTATCATGCAATTCTGGACAGTTACCACAGCAACAATCATTTTATTCTCCATCATGGCAATACCAGAATAAACAGTAGAACTATGCCAATCATGTTATCTGGCAAACACAGTGCTTTGCCAGATTATGTTTTTTGCCTTTTCCACATTTTTTTAAGTTCTCCTTAGGCACCACCCAGTGCTTTTATTGACATTAATGAGGAGGCTACATTTCTCTTTCACACAAGGTTGTCTGAACATGGCCTTACTTACCAAGTGATTCACTCATCTCGTAAAAATGCTTTTAACTGAGGCTCAGGTGTGCAGGAGACTCGGAGTGATTGCTTTTATTTTGGCTTTCACATTGTTGAATTCCTTTTAAAGGGGTGATAGAATGATTATATAGGGTATTTTACACTGTTCCTTAAGGTCTCCTAATGGGGTATGTAACATTGGTTGGGCTGAAAATTGCCAGAATGCTATTTTATTAGGCCCTTAACTACCCTGTGAATATGGCTCTATTTGTAATAAGAGCTTTTCTTCCAAATATGGTATGCTAATGAATATTCAGAATGAGCTACGCGCTGATTGGTTTGAGCAAACTACATAGAAACACATGGGAGACTCGGCAGCAGGCCTCATATTTCAGACACTGCAAAGTTATACATTGTTTGTCGGGCTATTTCGTTATTAAATTCACTTCTGAGACTTTTTTAAGCGAGAAATCAACTATATAAAGCTCAAATATGGGCCGTTTTACGAAAACTGATGGCTAATTGCAAATTTGGTAAGACTGTGTGTCGGAGTTCAGCCGCTGGTGCTGCCTCGCCGCCCGCCGGTGCTGCCTCGCCGCCCGGCCTGCCTTCCTTCACAGACCCCGGCCTGCTATGAGGTACTTGGAGCTCCGTCACGGCTGGCAGCCCACAGCAGGGACTACCAAACGCCGCTGCCCTGACAGAGCTCCAGGGCCTTCAACTCCTCTCTTCCTGCTAGCTAAATGTTGTGTGAGAGTGAGAGCGCGGTCAGCGAGCTTGTTACACCAGCAATCTCTTACCACATGTTACACAAATGTCACGCCACTTATACAAAATCTGACTAAAGGTCTTAGAAAACTAACAACGGTGTCCGATTTCAAGTTAATGAATATTTGTGAAGACAAAGTGTTTCGTTAGCTGCAACTGTCCCTTCAATCCTAGCTATGTGTAGCTACAAACCACGGATAGTTAGCTTCCTTTTCGCCTTAATTCGAGTATATTTACAGTTTGAATTTCGTCACGCCACTTACACAACATCTAACTATATGTCTTATAAACATAACAACGGTGTCCGATTTCAAGTTAATATTTGTGAAGACTAGCTAGCTAGCTAGGTGTTTCGTTAGCTGTGACTGTCCCTTCAATCCTAGCTACAAATCACGGATAGTTAGCTTCCTTTTCACCTTAATTCCAGTATATTTACAGTTTGAATTTCGTCACGCCACTTACACAACATCTAACTAAATGTCTTATAAACCTAACAACGGTGTCCGATTTCAAGTTAATTAATTTTTGTGAATTCCAGAGGAATTCTAAGAGGAGGCTAGCTAGCTCTCATTGATAGAGCTCCATCCAGCCGCAGGCTCTATCAATGAGACTCACGGACAAGCGGCGTTTATTTCCCCAATCGTTTGTTTAAATAACTCAACACATTATAATTACACACATTAAAAGAGTAACTGGAACCTGTGGTAAGAGAATGCTGGCGTAACAAGCTCACTGACCGCGCTTTCACTCACATACACCGGGCATTTTTATCTAGCAGGAAGAGGGGAGTTGGAGGCCCTGGAGCTCTGTCAGAGCAGCGGCGTTTCGTAGTCCATTTCTGAGATCTGCACGACCTAGATTCAGAAGACTAACTGATCTCAGGTCAGTTGTGTAGCCTATGCAAATGTTGGGGCGTGACAAAGAGAGAGACTAGAGCCAAATGAGGAGGAGCCGCAATAGTTGACGTCAACTATGGGGCTCGTTGAGATTCGCCCGTTTTCAGAGGCAGTTTCAAATTGTGAGATTTGCAGAGAAAAGAGATGTCAATGGGATTTAGAGGTTCTATGTATGTCCTAGTTACCCACTAAACTGTCATTATTCAACTATGACAAGGTAAAATCAGTTTTGCATTCTATCACCCCTTTAAAATGGGTAAAATACTACAGTAGAAGAGAAAAGGCTGTAAAATCCCTGAACTGTTTACAGCACTTGATAACTTTGCATTCTTTGTCCATGTATTTATTTTTTAAGATACTGTCACTCAACAACACACATTATGGAGAGGATAGTTGAAAAGTCAAAACTATGTCCCAATTCCATACTGCATCCTTCTTGTATACAACATTTATTCTATACTTATATACGTATCTATATAATATACTGTTTTTATATTTTTATTAGCACACAAACACTTTTAGTTACAGGAAATGATGCAACAGAGCAAAGGCAATCTCACTATGACTTTAGAAAGACTTTTACACTGCTGCCAACTAAAGAGACAGCTACATGTTTTTCCAACAGTTCAGTCCCTTATTTTTCTTTTACTGCAGCTTTTTCACCACCATCCATAATTATTAATTTGTCAATTTTCCACTTCCACTTGCTTAGAATTTGTATGTATGTGGATTTCGGACCCAGCTATACTCTTTCTAGGTGCAATGGAAAATAAGCAGGTCTGTACTTAAACCTGTGCTGCAGTTGGTGGTTGATATTACTGATGTATTGCTGAAAAGCTATCCTAACTACCACTCAAATCTGCAAGTAAGAACATAAAAAATAGATCTGTACATCCAATCGTCCTTCAGTCCATCCTATTCCCTCCAGTTTTATATGTATACCTTCTTATTTCCTTTATTTATTCTTTTATTTTCTGCTTCCATTACCTTATTCCCTGGCCATGAGAAAAATTGTTTTTTTTTGTTTTGTTTCTCGCCATCATAGCTTTACCTTTGATGTGGTGAGTGTCTCAGAGCGGAATCTGTAGTCTATACTCCCAGCCCTTCTTGTAAAGACCCGGCAATAAATCATTGTCTGTCTGAGTGTGTGTCTGTGTCTGAATGTGAGGTTTGCATTTATGTGTGAGTGAGGGCGGGACTTGATAGTTAGCCGGAATGACAGAACAGAAGAATAGACCTGCATACAGCTCAAAGCACCACTTTACCCCCTGCTGTTGATTCAGAGTACTACATCAAACAACACAAACAAGAGGGCAGCTTTCCCCAGGGGGAAGGGAAAATCCAGTAAGAATTACAATAGTATGGCCTTTCGGTGACTGACAAGTACAAGACAGACAGCATATCAGTCCTGAAGTAATCAATATACATGGCGTCGTTGAATATTGATTAGCAGCTCAAACACCTAGAATCAACGAAGAGAAGGGCTCACAATCTTTAATCATCACAGAACATTAGAATGGAATTGATTATTTTAATAATAGCAACAATTACTTGATCAGTGTTTTGTTGAAGGTGACATTTCGTTTTAATAGTGATAATGATTATATTGTGGTAGTGTCATGATGATGGTTAGAATAATGACACTGTGTAGTGATTCTTATTTACCTTATTTTACAGGCCCTGGACAAAGACACTGGTAACTACAGTTCTATGATGTACCGGCTGATCATTCCCCCTCCTGCCGGTAAAGACACTAAAGATAGCAAAGATGGCTTCATAATCGAACCATACAGCGGCGTGGTGAAGACGGCAATCATGTACCGCAACATGAGGCGATCGTATTTTAAGTTTGAGGTGGTTGCTACAGACAACTATGGTCAAGGACACAGCAGCAAGGCGGAGATAGTGGTGTGTATATCTATATTTTTGACATTGGTGGCAGGTTTATAATCACTTCCTACATCTTATAGTCTACATTTCTCCTTATAGTTGTATGACATGATTTAACTTAATTGCAAAAAGATTTCATGTGGCTCCTAGAATGTCCTTGAAGCAGAAAAAAATGTGAAAACGTATTCACAAACTTGAAGCAGATTGGAAATGTTATCTTTTCCAAAGCAAACTTTTTTTTCCACTGGTGGAGGAACCATCTGACCAGGTTTAGTAAAGTAGTTTACATCTAGTGTGCTGTCAGCTCAGTTTAAATGTAGAAATTAGTTGTTGTTTTTTTGCATTTTTTCCCCCTGTTGTGTAGGTATCGGTTGTGAACCAGCTGGACATGCAGGTGGTCGTATCAAATGTCCCTCCAACTTATGTGGAGAAAAACAAAATCAAGCTGCTCAGGTAATGTACATAATACTGTATCTTGTTTTTTATATAATATATTAATAAATCATCTATAGCATAAAGCTGGCTGTGCCCTGAGTGACAGCTGCCCGCAGTTGAAGGACACTTTCTCTGTTGAACCTCTGAGCCCCTGCTTACATAAAGTTTATTGTTAGACTATGTGTGAAGTTGCCCACTCTTCTTCCTATATTTTAATACTGTACCTCTGAATAAGTAATTTCATAGAACAGTCATGCAGTAAAAACACATCAAGCTGTCCATATGTATTGCATTGCCACTGCAAGAATGAAAAGTCAGTAGTAATAGTTCAAAAGTTGCAGTTTGGTTTTAGAGTGGGTGTTCATACAGTACTTCTATATTGACTTAGATATGTGTCTCCATAGGAAGGAGTGAAGCTGTAATTGCTTCCATGGGGAAATCACTTGTGTTTAAAAATAGTGTTTTTATCATAATGAAGTGTCCTAGTCAGAATGAAGCTCCAAGTGCTTTGTTGAACTAGACCCACACTGGGACTGAAGCGGGCACCACAGCTAGACCACAGTTAACAGAGGAAACAATGTCCCTGTTAATGTAATAAAAACATACCGAGCTGTCGTTACACACGTAGTTTGTCTTTATATTTTACATGTTTTTTTGTCGGTATTGAGATTCAGGGGCACTAAAGACATTCAGATCCTTGTATGTTAACATGAGGACATATTTTTCTAGGAATGTTTTTGTAGGATAAATATCCGCAATGGTGATTTTTGAAATGTTACCTACTGCATGTCCTACCAGTTAGCTCCTTTGTATTCCTCCCCCATCCTCTGTGTCTTGAAGCTAACACATACTATTAAAGACATTTTTTGCTGCGCTCAAAACATTTGGGGCTCGAGCCCTGGAAAAAAAAGACCTTATCGGCACCGCGGTGGCAGCTTAAATGGGAGATATTCTGACTTTGCTCCCATGCTGCGCAGCCTTTTTTAGGAATTTGCTTGAATCAAGTAATATTATCTCTGTCAACAGTCTGCCAAATGTATTTTTATGTAACTGAAGAAAAACAAGATGTTTATACTAAACACAAACAGCATTATTCATTATATAATGTGATAATTCTGCCATGTACAAAGCTCAGTCAGGTTGCTGCTTTCTTTTGCCATACACATAACTCTATAATGTTTTAAAGTACTTTTCATCTTTTCTCTTTAACTCACTCTCTGTCTTTTACACTTATGCACACAACTTAGTGGGGCAGTTCCTACTGTGAGCAGGTGTTCCTGGAGGGACAGAAATCAATATTTCACAACATGAGTCTGCCAAGCTGATGTGTTTTTATGTATCTGTTTGGTGTGAGTGCTGTGACCGGAGGATTGTAGGTACATGCCTGTTTCCACAAAGATGTAACTTTGTTTACCACAGTAAATTAATGTGTGTCGGCCATGTCCTTATCCTTAAGAAGTAATCCCACCAATCAAAATTATTTATTACTTAATCTGCAGCATTTTGGAACGGTACGTCCAGGAACAGATACCGGGAGCAAAGGTTATCGTGGAAACCATCGGGCCCCATCGCTATGGTGATGGAATGGAGCAGGAAGACTATACCAAGTCGGACCTCATGATTTATGCTATCGACCCGCTGACAAATAGAGCTGTATCTAGACAGGAGCTCTACAAGTAAGAACTTTGCCAACAAATCCATTAGAAGTAAAATGGCAGCTCTAAAAATCTTTATATCATAAAATGATACAAGACCTAACCTAAATTACATCACAATTAAGTCATTCCTAATTGAACTGGCCTCAATTACTTTTTTGGATTGCTGCCATTCTCAAAAGTTTTTAGGTATTTTGTTGAAGTCCATCTTGTAATTTTTGGCAGCTTAGTCAATCAAGAAGAAAAGTTATTTCTAAGTTTTGTGCTCACTTTGACTGGGAGCTATGTTGGCATGGAGTAAATATTTGTTTTAAATGGTGTCAGTTACATTTGCATTTCTCACCCCAAGGTTTCTTGATGGTAAAATCTTGGACATCAATAAAGAGTTCCAGCCCTTCCTCCCTCCTGGTGGAAGGATTCTGGAGATCCGAACTCCTGAAGTGGTGACCAGTGTAAAGAAAGCTGTGCAGACCGTTGGCTACACAGAGGGGGCGCTGTTGGCTCTGGCAGTTATTATCATTATCTGCTGTGTTCCCGCCATATTGATTGTCATCATCACCTACAGACAGTAAGTATGAGTTATGTGTAGTATTTGTTACTGTTTTGGATTAAAAAAGGCACTTTAATCAGGGACAACGAAGACTGAATGAGGCTGTAGGAGCTTACTGTCCTTCTCTTGGCTTGTGTTGTGTGATATTCTATACTCTCCTTTATAGCAACAAATCCCATCAAAAGAACTAACACACCAAAGACTTCATTAGGAACAAATGGGTAAGGTAGGGAGGTCGAAAAGTATTGAGAGACAGATTAACAAATCTGTCGGCCCTTAACAAATCTCAGCCGCCCATCAATGCACATTAACCATCTCCTTTTTCTTTGTCCATGTTTACTCCTCTTGCATGCCTTGTTAGGGGGATGATTGTGTAAACCCCAGAGGCAGCTTTTAAATCTACTGTATTGTAACATATTCCTGGGTTAGGCATTCTAGCTATTGATGTAATTGTGCCTGAAATAACACTATCTATTTCAACATCATTTTGGCTCTACTAAATTATAATGTATCTATGTATATATGAATTTAATTTCTTTAAACATGTCTGTCTAAAAAAAGGAGGATTTGACTTCAAATAGGAATACGAACAAAGATAAGCCATTCAGAATTTTTTTTTTTTTTAAGTGAATGCAGACATCAAGGAAAATAGACAAAGCTGAAAGTCTCTCCCACAGGACGTCCTTTAGCACTATTTATTATTTTATCACCTGGGCCAGTCCCTTCCCTAGATGATTCAGCATGGCAGCCTGTCCCACAGTGCCAATTCTAATAGTTTGTTTAGCTAACCACCGTGAAAGGCTATTCATTTCATCCGTCTCTCAAACACACATAAACAAACACACACACACACACACACACACACACACACACACACACACACACACACACACACACACACACACATATATATAAACTGGATCAGTGCACTTTGGAGAGTGTTTCTCATCCTGCTGAGAAAGAGAGACAGACTGAAGAGAGAGGAGATTTGAAGAAAGAAAAACAAGAGTAGTGATCATCAGCATAATAATCACTGGTCTCTGTTGCTATGACAGTAATGACGACCAATTGTCCAACTGGGTTGTAAATTAAAACAAGTAAACCTGGCTAACAAGCGGAATTTTGTGATTTATGGTTCTAATAATCACTCATCTTTCTTTTTCTCTCTCTCTCTCGTCTGCTGCGTCTATCGCCACCAGATTCAAAGAGTAAGTATTGTTTACATATTTCCTAAATATTCATGTCCTGGCTGTCTTAAACACCTCTCATTGTGATTAATGTATTGACTTTCACTGTACAATAAAATGGATGAAATCAGGAAGGGCGGTGAAACAGAAAGGACAGCGGACAATCAAACAAATGAATCCTGAAGAACACGGAATCAGTAAATGTCCAAGGCCGAGGCTTTTATTAAAATATGTCTGTGTGGTCATATTGGAGTTCAGGTCATGTTATGTTGACTGGACAAGAAATAGATGTTTGTTGTTTCCACCTTGATGTCCCATTCCACAAGCTCTGTCAGGTCCTTTTAAAAAAATAATAATGAAAGCAACTAATTCAAGATACAATTGACACTGTTTAGCTGTTGCAAAGTCTGCCATGTAGAGAGGCACATTAAACAATTTGATAATGAATCACAGTTTTTTTTGGTTTGTTTTTCATTTGTATTTTATTAGTATTCAGAATCTCACGTACACATATTCCAATTTTTCTGATTCTATGACAAACCATATACTTATTCTTTTGCTTATTCAAGTATAGAGGTTAAGAGATGAGATAAACAGATATACAAATGAACCAACAAAAATAACACCATAATAACAAAACTATAAATAAAACTGGGAGACATCACTTTCAATATAAGAATCACAGTTTAATATATACAGTGTTTCAAGTCAAGAATAGGATACCACTGAGTTAGTCTACAGCCATGCTAGTAGCTCTGTGAGGCTGTACTAAATGTAAATGCTAGAAACATGTTTACAGTGACAATGCTAACATGCTGAGGTTTAGCAGGTATAATGTTTACCATGTTTAGCATCATAGTTTAGCGGGTAAGGGGATCACCAAAGTCAGCTGGCTAGTTCCTCTGGGAAGCATACATGTCTGTGCAAAAATGTATTGCAATTCATACAATAGTTAATATAAAAAATTAAGATATTTCTGGACCCAAATGGTGGACAGACTAAATAGCTGAAAACACACACACACACATTACATGTCATTTACGCTTGTATCCAAAGCAATTGCTACATATGTCAGAGGTCATGCCTCTGATCGCAGTGGGAATTGAACCCAGATCTCACACACCAAAGGCATGTGTCATATCCACTGCACCATCACCACCCATACTACACTATACTGTAGTAAAAAAACTGTATTGTAAAATGTGAAAATACACATTGTTATTGCACAATTAAATGAAATATACACAAATACATGAGTAGTTGGCATGATGACTTGCTTAAGGACACAGATAGAGATGGATACACCAAAGTTATCCTGTAAACCCCCTCTGCCCTTATTATTACCATTTCACTACTTTCTAAGGTCGGGATTTTACTCAAAATTTCGACGACTAACTCTGTGTTTCCTCTCTGCTGGGTTAAGACGCCAGGCAGAGTGTGCCAAGACCGCCCGTATCCAGATGGCACTGCCAATGAGCAAACCTGGGGGAGGCACTGCCAACAACCTGTATGAAGAGCTGGGTGACAACGCCATGTAAGTGAAGTGTGAAAGAGGCATTTATATTGATGAGCCAAAGCAGATGCATTAGCTCATATTTTTTTTTAATGGCAGTGTACCTTTTCTTGCTTTGACAGCTTTGTGTGAAAGAAGGCAATGGTAAACAACTAAGAAATTAGAAATAAAGGGAAAATAAGCATAAATCATAAGCAATATAACATTCAGAGTTTCAAAAGAGCATAGAGCAATTCTGGATACCAGGAAACATTATTTACACTGAAGTAGAGTTTAGGCAGTTATTGTCATAAAATGTCACAGATATTGTACAAGTTGGGATAGGACCAGTGACCACACTCACAACCAGATGCTAAGGTGCAAGAAAAAAAGAGGGCACACGTGAGAGGGTCTAATGCAGTTTGAATACCATTTACTTAATAAAAAAAAAAACAAGCTACAACACCTGGACTATGTTGGATAACACAAAATGCAGTTCGAAAGATTGACAGTTCCCAACATCCAAATACGATCAGTAGGAATCAGGAAAGTAAAAAAAACATACATCCATATCACAAATATAAATGAAATGAAAGGAAAAATGGACAAACATCAGGAAACCTGAAAAATGGCATTACCTACAACCTCAAGCACAACAACAAACTCTATAACACTCTATAGCGTAAAACTCATATCAAAGTCAAAGAGCACAACAATGCAGAAAAAAGTGATTACAACATGAAGACGTTTGTAGTGTGATAATAATAACTCTTTCACATCCTTATATGTGTGATGCTATTTATTTCATTACTTGTGAAAGTGCATCTTGCAAGTAAACAAAACCGTTTTAATGTTGGTACACTCTGGATTACTGATTGAACACATTCACATCATCGACAGACTTGTTCAAAAACCGTATTTAAAGGCTTGTCAGAATAGGCCAATATTTAAACTAATTGGTCAAAGGTCTTGAGCCACTTTCATGTCAAACTGATAAATAATAAGACTGCCTTTCTCACACAAAATGGCCATATGTTTCAGCCTATAAAGACTCTTCTTAAACATTTCTATGTAGATTAATATTCTCTATGTATTGAAATGTTAAAGTAAATTATACATATTGACTGTCTTCGAAGTCTGATTGAAGGATGCTGAGATGTTTTTTGATCGACCAGTGACAGCAACTCAGACACACCCGCTCACTGAAAATAAAACTTGTTAAATCATCACACTAAAGTTGCTTTGTTGAACTTTTATCAAATCACTCCTAAGCTTGGAGCCCTTGCAAGGATTGATCTGTTAATCCGAAAATTTCTGTTGGAGCAGCCTCAGACTGTTGTGAATGTGGCCTCATTTGGCTTTTTTGTGGTCTCGGGACATTTTCTGTCCTTAATTTTACATTTTTGCAGTGGCCAAAGAAGCCGACATTATGTAGAGAGGACATTATGCACAGCCTTTTAACCCCACATAGCACCAAACAAAGAATGAATGCATTAACAAGCATTAATGAATGCATTAACAATCGCAGATCAACCCTGCAATTTTATCTTCACAAAGTTCAGCAACATGCAGCCATTTCCTCGTCAGTTTCCTTGTTGCAATGCATACCAATGTCCTCACCATACAAATTATAAAATGAAGGTCAGCAATCTCTCTACAGAACAATATTCATTTTGACTGCATTGATTGCTTTCAATACCACTGTAAAAATAATAATCGTGCAAATGTGACCTTTTTGTTGATAGCAAATTGCAATATGAGTATTTTGAATGTTTGCTTTGCAAGTAATTTGCTTGTTTTTAGAAGTTCCCAATCTTAAGGCCGGGAACCATGGCCAGCAACTTGAGGCAATATAAATAAGCTTTTTGATGATATTGGGGAAATTACTTTGACTTTTTATTAATTATGTCCTACATCTCAAGTCCTATCAGTGCTGAATCTTCTATGCTGCTTCCAAACGTTGCTTTGTTATTGTGCAATTTAGTCATATTCTCTTCACCATTTACTGTAGCTCCCCCGTTTCTGTGTATCTTAGCACATTTAGTGTAATTTATCCTCTTGCCAATTTCTGCTGGTTTGACACATTTTGGCTTGGTTAAACAAGAGTTTAATAGTGACTGTATGTAGAAACACCATATTAACTTTTATCAGAAAGTTTTAATAACCACACACATACACAAACTTACTCAAGGCAATGCACAGATAGTTCATTTATAATTTCTTACTGGAGCGTTAAGAAGAAGTTGAGATGAACTCTTATCAACATTACATGCATCACCGGATTCCTGTCTGCCCTTGATATGCCTCCCCACTCTTATTAACATGAGAGCAATTCATATGCAAGATGGTAGGAACTATCTCCAAATGACAACAAGGGATTTCCAACTGTGTGTAAGAGAGAGAGAGAGAGAGAGAGAGAGAGAGAGAGTGTGTGTGTGTGTGTGTACTAACTAGCCCAAATGATCCTCTGAAAAATGTGTGCGGAAATTAACTTCGATATGAGATAATTGAAATAAATGCATCCCGTAATTTATAAAGACCACCCTGGGCGATAATTAATTCTTTTGATAAGCTGTAGAGCATGTTTAATTGTGGTGAGGAGAGTATTTGTGTGTGTGTGTGTGTGTGTGTGTGTGTGTGTGTGTGTGTGTGTGTGTGTGTGTGTGTGTGTGTGTGTGTGTGTGTGTGTGTGTGTGTGTGTGTGTGTGTGTGCGTGCGTGCGTGCGTGCGTGCGTGCGCGCTTTTTGTGCAATACTAGTGTGTGTGTTCTGAATTATCACTGGAATCTTGTAGAGACTAAATAATCCCTGAAGAGTATAAAACCTGGAAAAGTGCAAAAGTTTCCACATCCATAATTAAGGTCCATTATCAAACTGCTCAGTAGACTGATTTCTGAGGCTTTTTCTTTTTCTTTTAATTACCTTTGGCTGTTCTCTTGACAGGCTTGGGTTTTAATGTCTGTTTTCAATTACCTATGAGAAATGAAGTGCCATTTAACTTATTATTAGCAGCAAATGAAATGAAGCATGTTTTTTAAACTTAAATTAAAAGTAATGTTAGTTAGCAACACAGCGCGTTATTGTCATCACGTGTGCTGTGTAGCAATAACTAGATGTGTATAATATGCCTTCCCATTTATGGTTTTTACCAACTTTTTACTGGAATATTTATTGTTTCCAGGCTAACTTTGCCACTGTATGGTTTAATGTTGTTTTTGCTCCATAATTATAATGGTTAATGTCTTGAATACCATTCAATTTAAAACAGCAGGAAATATTTTAACTCATAACCTTCAACGTCTGAAATAAAATACAAAATAAAGCCGGAATTGGAATCGGAATCGCAAAACATTCTGTGATGGGCCCACGGAAAAATTCCGTGAAATGGTTGTGGGTGGGCTTACGTTTCCATGACACGTGGGACAACAACGGGATGGTTGGGTTTAGGAAAACAATAACGGGACAACAACGGGACAGTTGGGTTTAGTAAAAGAAGAAAGCGACGGTTGGGTTTAGGAAACATGACACGCGGGACACGATCCCCGGTCTCCTGCGCGAAAGTCCTGTGATGTTTGACCCGTCCACCACCCCAACCAACCTCCCTATGCGGATTTTCGTACTTTCATACTACTCGCTACCGTAGTTGCTCTTAATGCTCCGTCATCTTCTCATCATTGGCATTGTTTTCCGTGGTGGCCACACGGAATTTTCACACATTCCGTCCCACCACCACGTAATGCGGTGTTAACAGTTGGTGATCATTTCACGGAATTCTGTGAGACCAGGCTGACAATTATATTGAAAATTTGCAACTGTTGTTTTAAGATTACCTGATAATAGCTGCAGTTTATATTTTAAAACTTTTACTTTGAAAAGCAACTAAGAGAAAGGAATATTGCAAATATATCGCAATTTTATTAAAACCTCAAATAAATGATCTCATGTGATGCTGAAACAAGATGAAATCATTATTAAATGCTTTAACATCTACACTCTGCAGTCGCTTTAATATTTAATGGGGTTCCCCAATGTTGAAAATGGAGTATTACTCTTTATATAACAGATCAGTAAATATACTATATGTGAGACATTTTTCTATTCTTAATCTAATAGCATAATGACAACCATAACGGTATGGCAATTAAGTTATGACTTGAAAGTTGGCAGTTTTATTCCCCAGACAGGCACTGAGAAATACTCTTTCTTCTCTCAACAACTGATATCAGAGTGTTAATGTGCAAGGTCTTTAGCCCTTGTGGATAAAAGTAGATGGTTTTCATTTTATAAGGCATACTGTATACACCTTTTCTACTAGCTCTGTTCTTTCTCAACATTGAACATTTATAACATCATTCTTTGTTGTCATTTCATCACTCTGCTTTTCCTGTTTTCCTCATGTTGACTGATGCATTCATCTGTCCATCTTCTCTCATCCTCATCCATCCACCTTTTATCCATGACTAACAGACAAAAGTGAGTAGGATGCTGAGAATTGCTTCACATCTGCGATTACTGTAGTTTGATACTATGCTGTGAAAGTTTTCTTGCCTTTGTTTTGTGTTTGTGTCCGTGCTTGTCAGTGGTTACTCTTGTTTCATGTGCAGGGTATGTTGTACCTTGGTAGATCAGAGAGCAAAGTTGTGTTGTTTAAGGTTAATTGTGCCTGATCCGTAATGAATCAGAACTCTGGTAAAGTTGCATTATTGGACTAACAGCATAGAAGTAGCCAGCCATGTGCCATGACGAACCAAGAGTCTGCAGAGTTTTAACAAAGTCATAAACTGCACAATATATTTCACAGATTAGAGCACCTTCAACCAGAGAGGATGATATAATCAGTCTTTTGTTGTACGGAAATCTGCATACTCTCAAAACATCATGACACACAGTTGTCTACCCCTGCCCCAACAGATCTGGCGTTGTTTATAGTCATGATGCAGTGGCGTCTTTGTAGTGCACCACTTTTAGCGTACATAAGATCTATTTGGATTCTTTTCATTTGTGTTCCAAGACTATTCTTTAGTGCTCTATCTCTTGCCCCTCGGGTAAAAACAGCACAGAAAGAAGATGCGGTTACCTCTTTTAAGATCCCTCCTCCATTTCCTCTCATCCCTGTCCTCATTTATCTCTTAATGTGAAGTCTCTTTTCATTTCATCTATCAAACAGCTCTAGCAGACGTTTTATTGTTGTATCTGCCTTTCTACCATTATTTATGTATCCTTCTGCCCTTTATAAAAACATCTTATCTAACCATTCTGTGCATTACTGCTCTTTTATTTGAATTTCATTCAGTCCCTATCTCCCTCTTCCATTTATTTAGCTTCGATTTATAAAATTACATCTTTCCAATTCACTATACACTCCTCTCATCTCCATATTTTATCTGTAATTATTGTATTATCTCTCCCTTCATTCCATCTTTTTCCATCTCTCTTTTTTCTCAAATTTTCTTCCATGCATGTATCAGCCGGTCAAACCACAGTGTTGCTGGTGGGAGTGGTGGCAGTTTGGATGAAAGCGACCGCCAACGTCTGATCTCAGATTTTGCCACACGAGCGATCGCTGCCCACCGTCAGTGCGTTGCTAACGGAGGGGTACTCAACAACCTGCCCAAGTCTGAGTCCAGCATCACCTTTCTCTCTGATGAAAACCCCCTGACTATCAAAAATCCCATCTACCATGAGGACGGGACTTTGAGTAGCCCAGAGACTCTTGGAAGAAGCCAGAGGACAAGAGACCTTCTTGGAAATTTCTCCCCTTCCAGGAAAGGCCTTCGAGAGGCGTGGCTGAGGCTCAGCGGCTCCCCTGGCGGAGATGTGGGATTCAGTGGGTACAGTGGCAGTGACAGCGGATGGGGATCTGGGGTTGGACACAGCTGGACTCTCCCATCAAGGTTACATCGTAGAGAGATGTTTGACACTTTGAGACGGCAAGTGGTCATGGATCCTGTTCAGTGGGAGCTGGAGCTTCTAAAGGCTGAATTCAAGGAGAGTAAAGATGCTGGTCTGGATTCAGGATTTGACCGTGGGTTGGATTCAGACTTAATGGGAAGCCCAAATCTGGAACCCAAGCTGAC
This sequence comes from Perca fluviatilis, assembly GCF_010015445.1. Classification (NCBI taxonomy): domain Eukaryota; kingdom Metazoa; phylum Chordata; class Actinopteri; order Perciformes; family Percidae; genus Perca; species Perca fluviatilis. The sequence continues at coordinate 15,381,463 of NC_053132.1, read as the reverse complement.
AGTCAAAGAACAAGCCAGACAGTTTGAGCAACAGGCAGTCCAGGAAATGAGGCAAAGGCCAAACAGAGATTCACGAGGATCTTTGTCGCCTGATATCATACTTTCTATTTTCCCGGAGTCTCCCCCAAATGTTCTAACTGCTCAGGTCAAAGAGGGTCCACCGAGTATTATTGTCACCCAAAGTGATGGAGGGACCCCTCCTCCAAGTCACAAGCCAACTCCGCCTGTGCTGCGGCGCTTCGGGGTAAATTTAACAGGAAATCAGAGTGCAGAAGAACGACTTCAGGTCAATTCAGAGCTTATCCCTGATCCTCCGTCAACTCCTCCACCACCACCACCACCACCACCAATATCTCCATCCCCACCACCTCCGCCTCCCATATCAGCTCCTCTTCCTCCATCATCTCCTCCTCCGCACCGCCCTTCCTCCTCTGCTTCTCTCCCTCCTGCTTCATCTCACTCCAACCATATAGAAAAGCAGACTCCTCCTCCCCCTCCCCCACCTCCTCCCCCGCCTCCACCTCTCCCTCCCCCTTTGTCGCCCTCACTCCTGCGTCCATCCACCTTTGTACTCCCGTCACTCTCGGAGGTACCGGCTCTGCGGCCCGTGTCCCTCCGGCCACCACCACCACCCCTACCTGCGGAGCCCGAACCTCCCCGAAAAGTGCGGAAAGGAATCTTAAAGAACATCGAAAACATTGCGGACATTGAGAAGTCGGTGGCAAACATGTTCAGCCAGATAGATCAGAAACAGATCCCGCTCAAAAAGGTCTTGAAGAGCCGAGCCTCCATGGATTCTCTTGGTTCTCTTGACTTGGATGAATTAGCAGTAGCAGCAGCAGGAGGAGAGGAGGGAGAAGGGAGAGGTGGAGAAGGAGTGGGAGGAGGAGGGGAGGATCCTCCACCCCCACCTCCACCTCCACAGATTCAACCCAACCCAAACATGAACTCCATCGTGGAAGAACTTGAGAAACGATTCCCCTCTCAGTCTACAATGCTCTAGCCTTTGCCTTTATGATATGGAAAGCACACAGAGGGGAATTTCTTAACATTGTTGCGTAGTTTCCGCGTCTGTCAAGGGACTGATGCTCAAAATAGCTCAGCGGAGTGCTGTGATGATTTGGTGATTCTTTACCGCGCTGGGACTGTGCTCTTCCAACATGACTTCTTTTTTTCTACATGGGAAAAAAAAAAATCTAGGCCTCGCAAAAAAAAAATGTGGGTAGAAGAAAAATGTTGCTCCTCTCAAAGGATGGTACTTGTGAACAAAAAAAGAGAAGTGAGGGGATGTAAAACAGCAAGAAAGATCACATCCTGCATAGCCCTAATGCATTCAGTCATGTAATCGCTGGAAAGGGCTTCCACTCTGTTACTGTATCCTACACTATTTCTCTTTGATTCTTGCAAGAAGAGAGAAGGATTAAAAGAAGTTCTTTTTTAAATATGTGTCCCCATTTCAGTGAACCTGAAATACTAGGAAAAATTAAAATAGTAGTTGTTTCGAGGGCTAACTCATTATCTGCCACTGCCATTATTTTAGTTTGCCCACAAATGTTTTTTTTTTTTTTTTTTTTTTATTAACACAGAGGGAAGTTGGCTTAAATAGCTGCAGATGGGAGCTGTGAAATCAAGTGATTAGAAGTGGCAAAATGTCTCCCGGTAACTTTCAGTTTGAATGCTTTCATTACCATTTTACATCCATGCCAAGTAATTGACATTCTTGTCAACAACAAATTATAATCAATTAAAGACACTTTATTGTAGATGGACACACTTGCAGTTGTGAGAAGCTATGTTTGGGGTGGCTTTAAAACACCCTCTGGACATCTTTACTAGCTTATTCTAGAAGTAGTCGGTGTGAAAATAAAAAATCAAACCGAGGAGGAAAGAACAAGGCTAAACCTGCCAACTTGGATTGAACTTTGCTGGACATGTTTTTTATTTTTTTATTTTCTTAGTATGGATGGTATTTCGCTGTTACAGGGCCACAACCAGTGATATGATCAGTCATGTCATATTCTGGTTTTACTCTCCATTTCATCAATATTACGTAGTTACCTAGTGCTGTAACACTGTAAGATCACAGCTTCTGTTCTGTGTACAATATTCAATATGTCTGTTCCTATCAGTAGGTTGTTGTCTACAAACATCTTTCCATCTTTGTTTAATTTCAGCACAGTTATTTATCTTTCTTAACCCTTTCTCCTACAGATTACTTTAATATATTACTATTTTAATATATATACGTTTTTCCAATTACGTCGTGCTACTTAACGTAATCGCCGGCTTGATTATGTTCACTGGCAACGTTTTTTTGAATAAAAAGCTACATTGTATTGATATGATCAGTAGAGAATAAACATTTCTTGTGATTTATATGCTAATTAGATTTAAATTTTGCTTATTATGTTTATTGAAAATGTAATCCGGCCAGCTTTATGTTTCCTTCAAAACATATTCACCGTTGTAAATTAGTTTTATGTAAACGTAATTTATAGGAGACAGGGTTGAACTTTTCATATCAATACTTCATGACATCAACGTGTTAAAAAACTACCTTCAAAATGCAAACAGAGACATGGGGAAAGTGAAACATTCTTTTAAGTTATCTTTTGTCTTTTTGTGTCCGTTCTGCTTTTTGTCAAATACTTATTTAGTTGGGAGTTATTCGTGTTTTAGGTATGTGCATAGATACAGTAGAAATTTTTTTTAAATATTTTTGTAGAGTGATATTTTTATTCACAATATGTGCTACATTTTCAACATTTTCTATAGGTTACTATTGCTTCTTTTACCTAAAGTTTCCTTCATTAAAATCATTGTGTGGGTACTTTGGGAAATAATTAATATGAAAAATACAAAAAGACCATCAACATGAGACCTTTTTCTCAATAAAATATGTGGTACTGACTGAAGAGTTTTAAAGACATTTTTTGTTTGACAATAATTTAAATCAGCCGGTTACACTTTACTTTTAGAGTGACATGACACTGTCATGAACGTGGCATAAACAAGTCATAAACATTTATGAAATAACGCTTCTGTCATTAAGTGTCATTCGTCATTTTTGTTATGACAAGTTAGGGTTAGAGTTAGGGTTAGGGTTCATGTGTGATGACAGTGTCATATGTTCATGACAGTGTCATGTCACTCTTATGTGGATACCTTCAAGTAAAGTGTTACCAAATGGCCTTAGTGCTGTAACAGTAACATTTAGAATTTGCCCCTCACATTAACATATTTTGGTAGCTACTGTAGTAGTTAGTACTAAAAAGTCCTCAGTCTGGTGTCACTTTAACATTAGCATTAGTGATACAGTCCCCAAGACAGCATGTACATTTGTCCTCAGGGAGGAACAGAAGTGAAGCAGCACCGCTATGGGCATGTGCAAAATGGAGCATCTACTGAATGACATCTGCTGTTTTCTCATAATGGGTTGTGCCAGAAAAGTATGCAGAGGTAGTCATGTTCATAAGGTCCGTGAAGGTCACACAATCACATTAGGTCAAAATGAAACTAACCACTGTTTTTTTTTTTTTCTACTTTTAAAATTACATCATAAAAGTAACATTCCCTAATGCATCAGATGTCTTTGCAAAAACATTTTTACGTCATTAACAAATCTAAAGAAAAGGGACTCGTTAATATGATAATATTGCCGATCAGGTGGCAGTGGAGTTTAGCAACATGTTTTGATGTAAATGTCTGCCTCATCAAATCAAATCTTATCACAAATGCATGCTCAGTCATCTGCAAAGCATGTTACACCATCTTATACACGGTTACATTGAATGAAACAATGTTTTTATTGCAATAGTCAGACTCTCATGGGTAGGATTCACTGGTGATGTCCCAGGAATGTCATCTGTAACTGCTTGTAAGATATGTCAGGCCCTTCCCTTTCCTTTGATGAAATACCTGTAGCTGTTATACAGAAAAAGGAATGAGATATGTGTCTCTAATTTGACCTCTGCTGTAGAGCTAACCAGATATGTGAAGAAGTGGCAGTCTTCAAAGCGCCTACATTACCTTAACAATGTCTAAAATGTACTCAAAGCCTGGAGTGGAATCAAAGCCTGTGGATATAGCCCTGTCAGCAGCAGACCTCACTGTCATCAGCTAAATCAGTTTCAACAAGGTGTCTCCAGACGCATATTGTCATCATGAAGTGACAGAATCACATCTGTCCCACAAGACCAGAATGATACTGATGTTCATATCTGGGAAATTTTATCAAATCATGATGTACAGCCAAAAAAACAAACCCTGGTTATATCTGTGGTTATCAAGTGATGACAGGATTTATCGTGTCTCCAGTGTAATCTATACAGCCGTTATTATGACACACACACACACACACACACACACACACACACACACACACACACACACACACACACACACACACACAGCCTTTGCAGTTGTTTAGTAAAGTGTTTCTCTTCTCACACGCAAATGATGATGATGATCATGATGAATTGAATTGAGTTGTACATTTTAGGCTCAACTTAAAGCATCAACAGACAATCTCACACACACACACACACACACACACACACACACACACACACACACACACACACACACACACACACACACACACACACACAAGAGCCTGGGCATAAACAGGAATGTGAACATGTACACTTACACAAACACACAGCTGCATTAAACAGGTTGCAGGCAGTGCTACTGGGTTGGAAATGTTTTATGTTAATTTTAGTTTTTCTCAATGTTCTGCATGTCATTGCACACACACACACACACACATTCTGCTTTCACTCTTTCAGTTCTTATTGTGTGTTTTTGCTAGAGAACGTGCATCCTCTTTGGAAATAAGTATTGTTTACAATGTTCAGCTAAGCCAACAGCGTTTAATTGAAACTAAATTTAGAAACACAGATACAAGACATGGAGAGGGAGCAGCTGTCATGTAATTGTAAATTCACAGGTTTGATCCTCGCTACAGAAAACATTATCATGGAAAACTGTAGTCATTGAAGCAGCAAATAGCTATGAGACAATTATACAATACCAAGAAAAAGAAGGTGAATTCTTTGGAATTACCCACATTTATGCACAATTTATCTATAAAATATATTCTGATATTTATCAAAGTCACTATAATAGAAAAATGCACTCTATGTAAACTAACAACACTCAAATAATAGTTTTCTGAATTGGCATATTTATAAGTAATCAGTAAGTAAATGGTAAGTAATATGTGAACCCCTAAAACAACAATCAAATCAATGAGTTGAAATTGTAGTTAGTGCTTAGTTGCGCATTGTTCTGTACAAAACACATGAACAATATTGATTACTGACACTCATGTCGTCACAAGATGATGTTAACCATCCCTCATTCTCATCCCCTAACCCTAAAGCGGCCTACACATGATCCGCGGTAAAACCGCTCTGTCTTGGCCGTTCCAATGGTGAGAGCAGTGCTGCCCAACTAGGCGTAGACCTACCCTTGGCGTCGCGCATCGCTCAGATTTGAGCCGAGCACTGCGCTCAAAGTTCAAATTATTTAAACTTTGCCCTAGTTGCCGCAGACCTTTTAAAGGCGCAACCAAATCCAGACGTTCCTGCGCTGCGTTTTGCCTCTCTGCTCTGCACCCTACCTCACGGTTCTACCACAGAGCATGTGTAGGCGACTTAACCCTAACAGAGAAGTTCAGATGAAGCAAGCAGGCAAAAAAAGGTTTCAAAAGATGGAAGAGAACCCTTACAGTATAGTGTTATTGTACAGCCTCAGGTAGCTGCTAGCATGGCTGTAGACCCTTAGTCTTGTTTACAACCTGTCTGATCAGCTGACCTCTGTGTTTCTTGCCCCATCAGATTTTGTTTTAGCAATGTAGCGGTGTTCCACAATCTCACTTTGGTAATTGTTACCATAAACAATAGATATGGTGGCCAAAACTTCAAAAATAAGACCACAATTCACAGTTCTATCACTGGGTCATAAGTCAAGCTACTGTGAGTATTGACTCACAGTAACAAAAGTTGTGGGATTTTTGTTGTGATGTGTTGTAAATCTGCTCAGTGTAGGTTTTATTCAAGACATTCAAACTTTAGAAATGCCAAATTATTATAAGTAATATAAAGTATAGATATAAAGCTGTTTAAAGTCGGAACATGGCTATTTATCTGCAGTCCTGTCTCACTGCATTTACATTTTGGTAATTACACATTTAGAGCATGCACAATAAATGAGAGGGAAAAGGCCAAAATGGGCAGAGTTAAACGGTAGGACAAAAAGTAACTAAATGAGTTGAGGAGTTACTGTGCAAAGGGCAAGGGAGCTACAGTAACACTGTGAGAGAGAAGTGAGAGATGAACTGTAGAAAGAAAAGAGAGAAGTAAGTGTTTTGGGTGTTATAGTCTGAGTGTGTTCTTTAAGAGCTAATATTTCTCTCCTACTGTTTCTCACACACACTGTAAGACAAGGTGGAGCGGACACAAAGAGCGAGAGTCAATCATCAGATGTGTGTGTGTGTGTGTATGTGTGTGTGTGTGTGTGTTGTAACGGAGATCAGGTAGCTGTCTGTGTTTTTTTCTCTCGAGAAGACCTAATAATGTGTCTGTCAGAGCAACAAGAACACAGTGATAGACTTATCTTCACATACTGACACAAACGCAGATCAAACACTACACAATGCCAGGTACATACTGTTGGTAGCTATAATCTAGAGAGTATACACACATTTACGCACACAGTGATAGTGAAAAGGGCTATTTCATCCCAACCGGTAGATCCACCAAAATTCAACCTTTTCATCTATGTATTAATTCATTCATTCAACCTTTTTTATCCATCCAATGATATGGCCTTCAATACATTCTTCCACACCAGATGATCTAGTCTTTTTGAAGCACACTCATTCATTCAAAACTGCATTTTGACACTGAATGAAAGCTTACAATTTCTCCTTGAAGTGTGTGTCTGTGTGTGTTTAGGAGGCACCATTCTATTTCCACCTGAATTCATTTAATGACATGCGCAAGTGGTTTCACAATTTGTGTGTGTGTGTGTGTGTGTGTGTGTGTGTGTGTGTGTGTGTGTGTGTGTGTGTGTGTGTGTGTGTGTGTGTGTGTGTGTGTGTGTGTGTGTGTGTGCGCGTGCACGCACTTGTACGCACTTGTGTGTGTTTGCACTCTAATAACAGAAAGGAGAACATGATGTGTCCTCTACGTATAAGTCACCATTTGTTGTTCTGTGATAGATCTTCATTTTGCCAGCTCATTACCTTGGTTTCACATGACAAAACATCCTGCAGCAACATAGTTAACACACATGGACAGAGAGATTTTCGGCTGTTTTTCTTGGTTATTTTTTTATTTTTCCTTTTGGCTTTTTTCTTCCAACTTTTTTTTTTAATCCCAGCATTGTTTATCCCTCGTTGTTATGCCTCTATGCCGGTGAGAGTCTTTTTGTTTTCTGGTTTAATTACATTTTAATTATAGTGTCATAACAGACATCTCAGGACACATCTCAGAAACTGCCCTCTGGGCCAAATAATACATTGATTGATTGATTGATTGATACAGTGACCCAACAGTACCCACAAGCTCTGTTTACAACAAACACACTTCATTCAGGATGCCATTACTCCACTATATCTTTAAATAGCAAATATTTGTTTACTGCTATATGTTCTGAATATAATACAGCCCCTGACCAATTTGTGCAGAAATAGCATTTACTGTAATAAGTCTCTACAGGTATGACATACACTTTGTCTGACCGAAATGTCCCCACGCATCATGTAACGTGAATATAATAATTAAAATGTAACAGTTAAGATACTGTCCTATAATAACATGTTGCACATGGCCATATATTCATTTATATAGGCTACAGCCTCCTGCAGACAACTTAGCTGACATAATTATACCTCTCTGATAAGTACTTGAGAGCATCCTCTTCGGACCTGTTTGATTTTCTGTCTTCACTTGATGTCAAACTGAGCGGAGAGTAATTATGGTTTTGAGCAGAACAGAACATAAGCAGAGGCTTTCCGAGTGCCTTCGTGGTTGTGAAAAATCAGCCAGAGTGAGTGAAGGTTTGTGTCACACAGGAGAAATGGTCAAATCTTTAGATATAATTTAAATATGCTTGGAACCTGTGATGTTAGATTATTTTACTGGACTCTGTTATGATAAAGGAGCATGCAGTCTATAAAACTCCCTGGCATAGACAATGACACTGAAATGATTAGGAATACAATTATGGAGATGCTCTGATTATGATTACATCAGTGATTCCCAAACATGGGAACATGACCCCAGGGGCTACTTCTGTAGTTGCCAGAGGGTAAATGAAAGATTGTATCCAAGTACTTTAATTTGAAAATGTTATGAATGATGAAATTATGATGTGAGTTCATCTGACAGGGCTGTGGGGGTACCTCAGATCAAAAAGGCTGGAACTACTGGATTACATTATCACATCTCTGACTGTAACTCTTCTACCTCCATCGTGGACCCTTACTGTAAACCCTCAATTAAAAACCATAATGATATTATTTGAGGTTCATTATCAAATCTGTTTGTTGAAGTTGAGAGTATTTACTAGCAGAGTTCAAAATTTATGCTAAACAATATGTTTACATGCACAGATTTGACATTGCATGTGTTGTATATTCCCTGATAATAAACAACCCTCTACTGATTAATAAAACATCCCACCTTTCAAACTAGTAACTGAAATATGGATTCATTATTGTTGTGGCTAATATTGACATACCCCATCTACGGTTTTCCCAACAATAGGACGAGCTCATATGGGGTGTAAATGAGATGTGAATGATTCGTATTTATAAAGCTAGAATTAGATTATTTACCAAAATTAAAGAACAAAATAAACAGTAAATGACATGAGTGCAGGAATGGTTAACTGTAGTTTCCCAGCTTTTTTATTTTGTTTAGTCCTTTAGTCTGTCTTTTTGTCCCATATACATACAGTAACCCTCCCTGTGTCTCCATTTATCTCAAAATACACACAATCCCACGCACTCAGACAAATCTTATGTTATTGCTTTCTTCTTGGAAACTGGGTTAAATTCTGCAAAATGTAACATATTTCCAGCGGCCACTTCCATTTGGGTTTTGATCACACCCCATTTCCTCTGCAGTAAGGAAAATGCAGAGCAAAGTGCTGACATGTATTAAAAGCACATCAGAAGTATTATGTTTAATGATGGGTTCTCTTGGTAATGGTATTCTTTCTGTTTCTGTCTTTGATCTTCCAGACGTGGATATAGACAACATGAGGTAGGTGTCTTTCTCTGTATGCATGCTATATAGTTGCATGTGTGTCATTTACTTTTCCTTCTTTTCTTCTGATGTTCAGTTGTGCCCTTCATTGTGTTCTGCTCTTTCTATTCTTTTCCGTTTGATGTTATCAAGATGGAACAGCTTATACTATAATCAGTGATTTGTATTTACAATCTTTTGTATCTACGCAATTGACTGATTCTCCCATGTCTGCAGTCCATTGATGGTGCTTATTAAAATCTAAAAACCCATGAGACATGGTGGAAAATGTTACCAGGTGTTTATTGTTCAATATATACCACAACAATGTTGGTAATACAACTTTTGGTGAATATCCACCCCCCAAATAGCTGTATTTAATCCCTTTGACAGCATATATATTTTGAAAGTTATAAATATTTCATTTTCAGCTGAAATTCAGTTCCAGAGTGATATTCACTATTACAAAAGAAACACCTGCTCCCACAACATTGATTGACAACAACAAATGAAAACACAGAAATGCACAGACAGAATCCTCTGCATTCTAGTGATATTTATTAAGGAACATCAGGTATTGATTTTACGTTTCCGAAATAGATGTATACCATTTTGGGGGAGAGCTCCTAACTTCTTCCATTTCTCTTGTCACTCGCCGCTTTTCTTTCCCTCTGGCAGACGCAACAACTTCTCCGACCTTCTCTGCTCAGACCAGAGGTACTCTTTCTCTCTTTTCTGAATACTTCTTTACTCCCCGTGTGCGATTCTGCCTGTGTGCATTTTAAATAAGTGTGTGTGTGTGTGCGCGCGCGCATGGATAGATATATTTGGTATGTATCTGTGTCTGTATGTGCATGTGGAAAGCTGCTAATAAGAGTCTGTCAATCTCACAGGAGTTATCGATGGAATCTGGCATCGACCCCGGGCAGGACTACTACACACAAGATTATTACAACTATGATCACGGGTTTGTGTGCTCATCCTACATACCATTTTTTGTACATAGTTTATGTGTATTTTTGCTTGTCTGTAATCTTAACATTCTGTGTTTGGATGGTTTATCTGTCGCTATCTTAACTCTCGCTTTTCAAGCTTCTAGAATTTTTCTAAACTCAAATTATAATAGAATTAAGGTAATCTGAAAAAAAAAAGTATTGTAGTTGACATGAAACAACCTCACTACAAAGCCCATTTAGAAGCTGTTCTGGAGCTTTCTATTGTATCACATGATTTTCCTCGGATGTTGTGTGTGTGTGTGTGTGTGTGTGTGTGTGTGTGTGTGTGTGTGTGTGTGTGTGTGTGTGTGTGGTGTGTGTGCGCGTGCACGCACTTGTACGCACTTGTGTGTGTTTGCACTCTAATAACAGAAAGGAGAACATGATGTGTCCTCTACGTATAAGTCACCATTTGTTGTTCTGTGATAGATCTTCATTTTGCCAGCTCATTACCTTGGTTTCACATGACAAAACATCCTGCAGCAACATAGTTAACACACATGGACAGAGAGATTTTCGGCTGTTTTTCTTGGTTATTTTTTTATTTTTCCTTTTGGCTTTTTTCTTCCAACTTTTTTTTTTAATCCCAGCATTGTTTATCCCTCGTTGTTATGCCTCTATGCCGGTGAGAGTCTTTTTGTTTTCTGGTTTAATTACATTTTAATTATAGTGTCATAACAGACATCTCAGGACACATCTCAGAAACTGCCCTCTGGGCCAAATAATACATTGATTGATTGATTGATTGATACAGTGACCCAACAGTACCCACAAGCTCTGTTTACAACAAACACACTTCATTCAGGATGCCATTACTCCACTATATCTTTAAATAGCAAATATTTGTTTACTGCTATATGTTCTGAATATAATACAGCCCCTGACCAATTTGTGCAGAAATAGCATTTACTGTAATAAGTCTCTACAGGTATGACATACACTTTGTCTGACCGAAATGTCGTTCCTTGGATTCCTTATATTGAAAAAGCAGGAAATACTGTATAGATCGCAATATACTGAACACACAAACACATTAGATCAAAGCGTTCATGAACAAGATCTATGAGGACTTGCCTAGTGTGTGTGTTATTCTTCACCCAGCCTGCAATCTATGATGCATTGTGTAATTCTTATAATTTTAGCTGCAGACTCCCGGGAACTTGATTTTGTACACCCACCCACACTCACACATAAATACACAGTAGCAGACACACATAAATTCTCTCAAGGCAGACACATTCATTCACTCACTCATACATACACTCACTCAAAAATGCTCTCTTGCACATTCTTTCTTTCTTACACATACACACACATACACACACACACACACACACACACACACACACACACACACACACAGAGCTAATTCTCTCTGCCTAGCATTGCAATACTGTAGCAGCTAATCAGGCAGCCAGCCGTGGAAGCAGACAATAGGCCAGATGCTGTTGGCTTAGAGCAACATCCACAAACTCATGTCTGACTCTGCACGTACACAGGAGCAGGAAACCAGACTTTGCGACCCGGTGGGACTCAGATCTAATCACTTTGTGTCGCCGGTGTAAATGGAAGTTGCAGGATTTTTTTCAACGACTATGCTAACAAATGCTAAATGCGCTTCTTAGGACATAGACAAAGTTTTCTTGCTTGACTTTTGTTTTTGAGAAACCAACAACAGCTCTTCTAGTGTTTACCTCCACAGCTGTACTAATCCATCTGAAAAACATTTGGAATGATGTTTCATAACCTTTTGACCTTTTCTTTCATCCGTCTTCAAAAGAGGAGATCAAAATGGGATTTTCTCTGCATGTGGGAATGTAGCCATCTGCCATTGGCATGATTCTGATTGGATTTATACAGATGCTGTAAATAACTTGAACCATTTGTTGCACAGGTCTGATGTTTTGATGCATGTCTGGAAAAAAAAAAACAATAACAAAACAAGCCAAATTCCTGTTGCCCTCTAGTCAAGAGTAAAATACTCAACCGCACACGCCACGGAGCAATAAGGGATTAAATCTTGCTTTTCCAAAATTGCTATTGGCGTGGGTGATGAGCAGTGTGACTCTAAAGGAGCTGATAGGTGCTGAGTTAGGGCACCCACATGAAAAAATATAGGATAAGAAGAGTGAAATCAGGGATTATCAGTTCAATGAAGATGCAGTTCTTATTTTCTAAACAGAAGCAGGAATAAAGGTAGAAGTCTGCATGTCCAGGCAGGGTAAAGGTGTACAAAGCCATTAATTGCAAATGGGAACAAATATTAAAGAGATGGTTCAACATTTTCGGTAATACACTTATTTGCTTTCTTACCACACTTGTATGTACACTAAATATGAAGCTACAGCCAACAGCTAGTTAGCCTACCTTAGCATATGACTGGAAAGGAGGGAAATTGCTAACCTGGCTCTGTCCAAAAGTAACTAAATCTGCCTACCAGGATCTCTAAAGCTCAGTAATTAAAATATTATATAATTTTGTTTTTTTTATTCATACAAAAACTGAAGAGTAAAAACGTCAAGTTGTGGTTTTACTAGGGGTCATGTGCTGGAATATTTCTTGACTGTTCCTGGCCAAGAAATAAACTCATAGTCTCCTAGCCGGGCCCCATTTTCATGTTTAGAAGACAGCAGAGGTCGAGAGCAGCTCAGGACTCTTAGTCCCTATGCATCAAGCTCGAAATCATTTGGTCTTCAACTTCCCAAAATGCAACTCAATATCTTTGCGCTTCAGAGACCCCCTGTCTGGTAGATCTTCCAGCCTCCTTCCTGCCAGTGAGTAACGCATGCTTTCTGTTAAAAAACAATGGTGTTGAAGCCCATGCTTAAATTATAAGTGGCATCCCTTCATTCATTCTTACTGCAGAGCCACAGAAAATAGTTTTACAGGCTTTAATTACCAAGATTAGTTGACTGACTTTTGTCATGAAAAATTGATAGACTTCCCCCATTTAGATATAATTAAAAGAAAATCTATTCTGAAAACAGCAAACTCAAAACTCCTCATTATATCCCCAAGAGCAACTGTCTTATAAAAAAATGTTCATTTCCTCTGGGTAATTTTTGTAAGAACTTTTTTTCATTTTAAAACAAAACTGAGATTAATTCAAGCCAGCAATTATGAAACAGGGCACAAAACATTGGGTATATTTTTCCGTCCAGTGACTTTCTGAGACTATTAAAGCATACAGTAGGCCTACTACTCTTTGTCATGTGATCACACGTCCTGGGATCATTAAACAATCAGCTAGCATTTGGAGACCCTCCTGAAAATGGCCAGTGAGCCAGTTTGGTCATTTTTTTGTCTGTACACACACAGCTACAAGAACACACCAAGTCTTGGCTGTGATGCCACTGATTCTGGCAACTTTGAACTGCATGTATTGATTCTCAGTTTATTACTGCCCCCTAGTGGAGTCATGGAGAGGAGAAGTGAGAAATGAAGGGGGAAAGAGCTCTCTAAGCAAAGAGTTACAGTAGCCTTTAAGTAATTTGATTGTGTGTGCACTTCAGTTTGAGTCTGCGGGTTAATGACTGTGAAATCCCATAAGCAGGTTTTAGTGGAAGGTTAAGACTCATTACATTTAGATTGAGGAGGCCATACTGGGAGGATTATAACATGCGTGGCTGGTCTGGTCTTTATGTGTTGACCCTTCCATTGTTTCATCTTTCTTTCCCTCACCTCTCTTTTTTCCCCTAACACACCTCCACCTCCCCTTCTTCTCACCCACACACGTCATTCACTTGCCCCTTCATTTTCTTTATTACCTGACTACTTAATGTAATAGGAGGGTGACTTCTCTCACCGGTTGACTGTAAGCAGAGTGATTACACAAGGCAACTTTTCTGTACAACTCTGTTACGGAACCAAGCCAAAGGACTTTCAGCAGATTTGTTACTTTAATCACACTGGGACATATTGTTTCCAGGATAGGATTTGAAAAGATGTGTTTTTTGACCCGCTAGCTGTCTGAGTTGCTTGCTGCAGGGCATGATGCCCAAGTGGTGATGCACTGCACAACACAGTTTTTTGGCCAGTGGAGTTAGGCAGCGCTCCCGGCAACAGGCAAAGAGATACAAAAGGGAGGAAAAATTGATTCCACTGCAAACAAAATGTCTCCTGGCAACAAAATGCTTCTTTTGTGATAAAGGCAGCTTTGCTTAGGCAAGTCATTAGACACTGCTTATCAGTGGGTGAAACGACAGTGTTGCCCTGTGTGTTATTGCTTCAAGTGGCTGGGGATAAGCATTAGCCAAGTGCAACAGTTCTGTTTGCAAAGCACATTTCCAGAGAATTTCGAATAAGTGGAGAAGTTCCACTCTCCTGATACTTCCGGCTTCTGAACTGGTTGCAGTTCCACAGTTCACAGGCGAGTGCAGAATGAATGGTGGTCTATGGAGCTATACCCCTCAAAATCCACTTTTCTCAGGGTATAATTTTTTGTCTAGTAATTTGAATGTGGCATTTGAAAGGGGAGGCAAAGAAAATACACACTACTGGGTGTTCTAAAAAAGCCTTTTAAAATGTAAATGACGTCATACACATCGTACGGCCAGAGATACTGCAAGCTCTGAGTCACTTCCTTTTTTCTCTCGAGGCATCGACAACACAGCTGACAGGTTTGGCTCTCCCTGTCAATACACGTGCTAGAAAGAGGTTTGCTAATGTTTTAAAGACCACGCAGAAATATTCACTCTGACATTCGTGTTCCGCTTCGGATGACATCAAGTGGGATCTCTGGTCGTAATCAGTCCTTCACTGACCAATCAGCATTCATTAGCAGAATAATAGTGTGTTGTGGGCAACAATGACTCAACCTGTAAGAAATCGAAAGGACATAAGTACTCGTTCATTCAACTTTCGACCTATAATCCATGTTGAACTTGCAAAAACTACAATCAAATCTGAGATTTCAGACAATCGGGCGGGGCGAAAGAGACAAATTTAACCGTCTAGCTCCATAGAATCCCATTCATTTTGCACTCGCCTGCGATCATCCCCAGTGAAACTCTGGTGGAACTGCAACCAAATTCTGTACAATGGAGCGAACAGGCTCTCCGTAGACCGGCTCTGACATTTCTCTCCAGCCACTTCTGATTGGCAGAAGCTGTTGAACAATAGCACCAACACCATTTATTCATGTATTATTACACAAAGCAATAATGTTAGAAAAATAACCCCTAAAAATGTATAGCAGTGACATTGAGAATCTGCTTCTTCTTCTCTGCACAGCTTCTTATTGGTTATTGATTATCTATAATGCGCTCTGTTTTTTTCCTCTCTCTGTCCAGGTATGACCTTCCTCAGTACGGCAGTCGCAGGAAACTGATCTCACCCGCCGGCCTCTATGATGAATATGGAGAAGTAGTTGTTGACGACGACGGCAGCTACTACTACAGTCCCCAGGAGTCTGACGGAGAGGTAAACACAAACAAACTACTAACAGAAACAGAACAACTTTTAGATAATCACTAACACAGGCTACCAGCATCCCTGATGTGTAAAGAGAAATTGTTGATCACAGTGACATTTATTGTTTTTTGCACAGTATTCTAATAGAGACAAAACAGAAATGTGGTGAAATTCCTGAATTAACGTATAGTTCAGGCAATAAGAGTTAAAAACTAAAAGTGTTCTTTTAGTGATCACTAACATAATGGACTGTAGACTGCTTTGAAGGACACAGCATCATCATGGAAGAGTTCAACATTTTGGGAAATATGCTTATTTACTTTCTTGCTGAGTGCTAGTTGAGAAGATACTTTTTGCATTTTAAATGTCTTGTTGTTCCTTTCCTAAATGGTGTTATTTGGTTTTGGACTAATATTATCATGACAACAGGTGAAGAAACAGTTTGGAGGAGGTAGATTAGCCCCACACCCTGCTTTCCTCCAGCCCTGTCCTCCACCTTCTCATGGGCCATCCAGAAAGACCCCAGCAGCCCCAAGAACTGAGGGCGACAAACACCAACCGTCAGAGGGTGGTACAACCACCAGCACAAAGCCTAAGAGCTCAAGTGCAGCCGCCAGGTTGAAGGCCGTGATGAGTGTGAGCACACTGCTGTCCTCTGGTAGTAAAACATCTGGACAACCTCCTGCCATCCACCTGCCCTGGAACAAAGCCAGAGTCAGGCCAATGGAAGAGGGGGGGGGAGGTAGAGACAGACTGGAGGAAAAAAAGGGGGAAAGGGTGGAAAGGGGATTTGAGAGAGGAGAAGCATGGAAAGTAGAACACAGACGGGGAGGAATGGATGAAGCAAAAGAAAGAGGGAGCGAAAGAGGAGGCAGAAGAGAAATGGAAACCTGGGGAAGAAGCAACAGAGGTGACGTGACAAACAATGGGATGAGAAATGCTGTCGAAGTAGGAGTAGGCATCAGGCCAGAGCATAGGGGAGAGCTCCCTGGCCACTTTGCCAGGCTGGACGGCAGCATGGTCATCGACGGGAGTTATTTCCAGACGTCCGTTGAAGCCAGCAAACCCCTGCCAGTGAAACAAAGGCTGAGCGAGGCCCTCAGTCTTATCTCCCTCACCAGAAGGCTCCAGGGACCTGCCAGGGTGGGAGATGAACAGTGGAGCAATGGAAAAAGCTGGGACAGAGAAGGGGAGAACAGTAGGAAGACGTATGGCTCCATAGGGGATATGAGTGTTTCTGCATCAGTGTCTGAGAACGCCATGGGGGAGGAGAGGAGGAAGTGGGAGAGGGAGTTGGGAGAGGAGAATAGTTCTTCTGTGGTATGGTGGAAGAGAGAAAAACAATTTCATGACAGCGATAGTGGCAGCATAGAGTCTCCATCAGAATTTTGTCCCTCCGACGCAAGTAGCCTCACCTTATCCTTTACAGCCGAGCGCGACAATACCCAATCTGATACGGAAACCGAAAAGGAAGAGGGGTCAGAGAGTGAAAGCCAAGATGAGGAGGGGTCAGAGTCTGTGAAGGAGTCAGGGTTGGAGAGTGAGGATGAAAGAAAAGAGTCGAGCAGAAAACGCTCAAAAGGTAGAGTTAGTGACAGTTCTGCGAGTAGCGACAGTGTTAGTAGTAAGAGTAGAAGAAGTAGTCCCAACCTAAAGAGAGAAAGCACAAGCAGCCAGCGAGAACGAAGCAGCCACTCTTCAAACAGCAAAGAGACTGACAGAAACAGCAGCAGCGACTCTCAAAGTTCGAGATATTCAGGTTCTACAGTTAGTAGTTCTAGGCCCAAGACTTCTAGACACTCCCAGCCGTCACATAAAACAATAGAGGAAGAGAGCGCGGAATCAGGAGAGGAGGAGGAGGAGGAAGGGGTGAAAAGCAACGGATCACGAAAGGCTTCATCGAGCAGGCGAGCCACCAACCACATCCAATCAGACATCAGCTCAGGCAGGATGGACACCTCGGATGATTTGTCACCCATCATTGAGGACACAGAAGAGGAGGAGAAAAGCAGCGGCCATGGCGGGGAAGGAGAAGAGGATGAAGAAGAGAGGGATTCGGAAAATGAGTTGGCCGATTGAAATACAGATGAGGCCCTAGTCCCCCCCCCAAGATTGAATTCTTTGCCACTAAGTAAGATCTTAGTGAAAATGCCTGGATTGGGTGTGCAGTCATTACCTGAGTGGAATGTATTACTACAATCTCTCTCTTTTTCCTTGTTTGGTGTGATTTACATTCACAGGAGTTTAAATTGCCCGCATGTCCTCCGCTGCCCTCTCATGGTATCTCTTTCTGTTTCTTTTTATTTTGCGTGTATCTTTTTCAATCAGCCTATCCTCCTCTCCCTCTTCTTCGCCTGCCTTGCCGTCCTTTATAAGAGCTCTCATACCCTGACAGAAGTGGTCGACTGGTTTACTTCTGTAGCTTTTCCTCCTGGGCTGACTTGTCTCATTTTCCTTTTGTGAAAGCTCGACTTCAAACTGCAGCTCAAAGATTTATATTCACTGACCTTTCTCTGTTGCAATCAAGCTCAAGCTTCTCACATTAGTACTTTCTTTTTCTGTGTCCATCATTCTCCCTATATCAGTCAGTTCTTCCGGTGCCTTGTATCTGCAGGGAAAAGATGTTTTCTTTGTAATGGTGAACGTATTAAAGCCCTTTTTTTCTTCCTGTGTGTGTGTGTGTGTGTGCAGCAGTGTTTGCTCTGACATAACATAGAGATGATTTTACTGTCATACAGTGTTTATGTTATAAACTGTTGCATTCAATGTGGATATAAGTTTTATTTTTAAAAGCATTTGCTTTCTTTCTTTTTTCTGAAGTATTAGCACTAAATGAAAAATTTGGAGTAAACACTGCTGCGCTGACCTGTGCTTGCTGTGTATTTGCAGTGTGGGTGAAAGTGCTACTTTTATTTCGTACATTTCCTCTTTATACAGGACAAACATTTTAAATGTAAAAATGAAAATGGTCACAAATTACATTTGAGCTTACAGAAGCTTTAGTAGTTGTTTCTCCTGACATCTAGTGGTCCAAGTTCTCACTTTGCTGCAGTAGAAATTAACTAAGCTTGTAGTTATTGCCATGATGTCACTGTCCGGTGTAGTTCAAATTTTTTCTTACTCTTTCTTAAAACAATACTCACATGCCCCAATGTCCATTGAATGAGTTATTGGTTGCTGTAATCTTTTGTCCATACTGGCTGAGAAGAGATCCCTACCTAATTTTACATAGCCTACGTAAATGTAGTACTGTAGCTAGGGGCTTGAACACAAATTACACTTAAAAAATTTTCTCAAATGTTCTACTATGCCTTGTTCACATTTAACTTTTAAATTCAATGTGTGAATTCTCTCAGACTCCATGTCAGATGTTTAATGATATATTGTTTGTGTGTTTTTCCAGCACGGCAGTAGAAAACGTCGGATAAAGTTGGTGGTGGACCGGGAATATGAGACTAGCTCCACGGGCGAGGACAGCGTGCCAGAGACCCAACGCAGCCGCTTACCTGCAACCCTCAACAGCCACTCTAACGTTAACGGCAGCATCTACATGGCCCAGAATGGCTCCATCATCCGCACACGACGTACAGTAAATGCCACAGGTCCCACACACGCACACACCACCACGACGAACAACAACCTCAAACTCACCTCCCCCGTCTTCAGCTCACGGCTGGCCAAGCACTTTAAAAAACTAGACAAAATGGCTGCCACACTGGAGGAAAGAGTACCCCTGAACAACCCCAGATTAGCAGTGGACGGCGGGTGCAAGACGCTGCAAACCTTCCGAAGTTCAGGAATGGCTGCCTCTGAGACGGCCACTTCCTCTTTCTCTAACACTGACAACAATAAAACGCTGAATGTGTTTAATACTCGACAATCCAGCGTTTCTTTAGGGCCGACCAGCACCACTAACACTGGCCCCGACAGTGAAGCGTCAAAATCCAACACGCTCAAATCGGCTCAGGGCGGCACGGAGCTACCTCAGAGCACAGCTGAGAGAGGCAAGCTGAATGAAGATGAGAGAGAGTCGAAGGTAGACAGCAGTCATGATGAAGACGACAATGGACTCATTATGAGGGAGCCGCTGGAGTGCCCGAGCGACAGAACGCAGTCGGATGAGGAGGAATTATGGATGGGCCCTTGGAACAGCCTTCACATACCCATGACTAAACTCTGACTGATCGTGACTCCACTGTGCTAACTCCTTATTGCCAAGATCATTAAAGCGTTCGGACATCATTTCTGTTCATTTGTTGTGGAACTAATGGGGATGCTCCAATCCAATTAAAAGACATCTAATTAACAGATTGGTACTCAGCTAAAATGTGAATTAGCATATTCTGGTGTTCAAACAAAATTTCAATAAGATGTAAGATTCCTCATATATTAACTAACATTCAATTTATTTGTGTTTAAATTCAGAGAAAGATGATAAAAATACATGTACAACGTTTTGTGACTCCTCAAAATTCCAATCAGAGCATCCCTTAAGCCCGACTGATGTAAGAGCTTTGACCTCTTTGGAAAACTGGACCTAGAATGAGAGGACTTGTTATATTTCTATTTTGCTAAACGATAATATAACTTGAGGAAAAAACGATGAACTTTTTATGGCCCTTTAAGCGGCTGGTGTCTGTTTGGACAGCACTTGTTTCATTCAGTATTACGGCTACTGGTGCAACTCATCTTGAATTTGCCTGATACTTTGCATTGACACATGAAGTCTTGTATTGTTCAAACTTGCCTTTTTATCCTGTCAAGTTGATTGGCAATTTTATCCAAATAAAATTTCATCCATTGAAAAGTGGAGTTTGGCTAACTTGGTGCTGTGTTGATGTCTCCTTTATCTAGAACTAACAAAACAGGACCGTGGTAAGATGTGATTTTCTAAAGGTCTGATAGAGTGTAGACTAGAGGAACGTGGTCAGTGCTTTTTTGGTTCAGATTTGCAAATTCAATACTTTGTTCTTGAAAATGTTTCAGAGTTTCACTCTCTATTCTTTACTTGTCTGTTTTTAATGTTTTGTTAAAAGAATAGTTTGACATTTTTTATATATGCTCTTTACACTTTTTCACCAATGTTCAGGTGAGAAGATTGATGCCACTCTCAGAAGAGAGTGGCATCAACCTTCTCATCTAACTCTAGGCATATATATAAACTTGGAAAGTGTCACATCAAAAGATTGGAATATCCCAATCTTGAGACTCTGTCCATCTAAAATGGTATTTTTAAATATGTTTGGTTGAAAAAAGTCCGATCATTGCTAAGTGATGATTTAGATTTTAACTATTAATTCCTCTTGGTTTATACAGGCGTGATGTGCATACATCACATATATTTAAATACACATTATTCATGAAAGAGAATGCAGATGAAAGCTTTAACTCGATTACAGGCTGTGAGATTCTTTCCAGATATTTTCTTTAGTTTAGACTGAACAGGTTAACGGAGCACATGGATCCTTCTCCCATGTCGAAGTTCATGATGATAAAGGTGGGAGAACTTTTTTAATTGTGAACCACATTACAGTAAATCACTTGATACGAAAACTGAAAGAAGCTGGACCATTAAGCTGCAGAATGACCAGGTTTTAAAACACTCACATTTAATTTGATGACTGCATAATTTTGCATTAAGGAACTCAACAGAGGGTGGGACACCGGTGGTGATATTTGAAACCGATTGCTTCTTATTACCCAGAATTAGCGGACTGTACCAGAGAGTAATATTTTAATACTGTTTCTGGAAGGAAGAGCACGCCTGAGCCACTGTTATTAATTCAACTAAATGAGCTGATTATGTCACTGATTACTGAGTCCACTGTACTTGGAGGAGAAGACAGAATGAATTTGCCTCATTAATCTGTGACACCGGTGCAAAAAAATTGATAAGTGGCTGAAATGATGTTGAAAAAGGCATTTTGGCCAAACGCGAAGCTGATTTATTGTGTTCGTCATCCTAAATGTTTTGTACAAATTAATTTCAATATGAAATTTGCTGACAAGCTGCCTTAAGAACAAATGTACCAACACAGTTACACACAGTTTCCTTTCTTGTTTTAAAAAGGTGATCACATGGTGTCATCCACGCACCACATAAAGAAATGGTAAATATTCCTGCTATTTACCCTGTGGTAGAAAGTAAGTAAGCACATCAAAATTGTACCTAAGTATTACCATTTTCTGCTACTTTATACTTTTACTCCACTACAATTCAGAGGGAAATATTATGTACCTTTAGTTTCTGGTTATCTAGCCCTGGGGTAGACCCAGAACACGCTAGAGGGATTATATATCTTATTTGGCCTGGGAACGCCTTGGGATGCCCCAGGAGGAGCTAGAAACCATAGCTGGGGAGAGGAAGAGGGACTTCTGGGCTACCTTACTTGACCTGTTGCCTCCATGACCCGAACCCAGATCAAGTGGAGGGATGAATGGATGGACATTTTTGTTATGCAGTTTCATATTCATAATGCAAAATATAATCAACAAATGAATAATGATACTTATTATGGATAATGATAATTGAAATTCACAAGCTACCAGCCTGGTCTCACAAGAATTCCATGAAATGATCACGAGCTGTTAACGCTGCATTACTTGGTGGTGGCATGGAATGTGTGAAAAGTTTTTTGTCTTTGTATATTATGTCGGCATATAATAGTTTGTCAAAATAAGTCACGGTATGGTAAGTTGAAAAAAGTCATTGCACTGTATAGTATGTCGAAAAAGGTCTTAGCATAGTATGTTGAAAAAATAAAAAATTATATAATTAAAGTCATAGTATATACAGTAGTATGTCAAAAAAGGCATTGTGTGTGTTGATTTTGAGTGTGGCTTGTTCCTGGTTGGTTGGAGCTGAAGGCCATTAAGGAATTAGAGGCATCGGGCAACTGTCTCCAGGCTACAAATGTTCGACTTTTGATCTACCATATACTTTATTAACTACCTTACTTAACCTGCGTTTCCTGCCAGTTTCCCTGCCAGTCTAATTTGTTCGGCTTCATATTTTCTTACATTCTTTAAATTAATTCAACCTCTGTTAAATAAAATTCCTTTCTCTGGATAAATTCCTTGTGTGTGCTTACTATATTTGCTGTCATCTAGAGTTGGACCATAACAATAGCATGTCATAAAAAAAGTATACAAAATTCATAGTATAGTATGTTGAAAAGAGTCATAAAAAAATCATGCGCATGTTGTTAAAAGTCACCATATAGTATGTTGAGAAAGTCATAGTATAGTATGTCGAAAAAAGTCATTATATAGTATTTTGAGAAAGTCATAGTATAGTATGTCGAAAAAAAGTAATTGTATATTATGTCAAAAAAAGTAAAAAAAACATCACAGTATAGTACACTTGTCAAACTCAAGGCCCACGGGCCAAATCCGGCCCCTTGCAGATTTAGATCCGGCCCGTATATCAATTTGGGTTCACAATAAATTTTGGCCCGCCTAGTTGTGCGCCAAACCAAAAACACAGGAAAGTGTTTCTTTTAAAATGCAATTACCTGTCATTCAAAGCATAATATGGCAGATTTGCTGACTCTGAAAAAATATTTATCATTGTTTTGCTTGATTTGCTAAATTCTATGATGGCTAAGGAACTCTTTTGATGACTTTTGTAGGGCTTCATGTCAACAAAAATGCGACAAAAAGCGTACAAAAATGTTGGAAAAAGCAACAAATCTACAAAAAGGTGACAAATGTCTGAGAAAGCCACGAAAAAGTCTGTACAAAAACAAATAAACTTTACATGTCTGGCCCTTGGTGTGATTCCCTTTTTCCAGTGTGGCCCTTAGTGAAAATGAGTTGACACCCCTGGTATAGTATGTCGAAAAAAGTCATAGTATATTATGTCAAAAAAGTTTTAAAAAAAAACGTAACAGTATAGTATGTTGAAAAAAGTCTTAGATTAGATTAGATTCAACTTTACTGTCATTGTACAGAGTACAAGTACAAAGACAGCGAAATGCAGTTTGCGTCTAAACAGAAGTGCAAAAAAGCAGGAAAGTGCACTGTGATATACAAATAATAGACAGGTGGTGCATAGGCATATATTGCAGTGTTATAAGAGCAGAATAAATATGGCTATGTAATATGAACAATGTATGAACAACATGTACAGATATGTGCAATGTAGTAGCAGTGGCATTATACTAGTAGTAAGAATAATATAGATATATGCAGTGTATTAGCAGAATATATAGTAAGAAAAAACGAATAAATATGGATATACTGAATGAACCATATAGACAGATATGTACAGTATGTACAACTATGTGCAGTGTGGTAACATTATAATAGTATAGTAAGTTGAAAAAAGTCATTGTATAGTACATTGAAAAACGTCATAGTATAGCATGTCAAAAAAGTCGTAGTATAGAATGTCTAAAGGTCATAAAGAAGTATTAGTATAGGATATAGTAACAATAAAACGTCATAGTATAGTATGCCATAAATAAAAGTCATAGTGTAGTGTGATGGCCCCAGGGACTCTGGCAGGGCTTGTGTGTGTTGTCTTTCAGTGTAGCTGGTTCCTGGTTGGTTGGAGCTGAAGGCCATTGAGGAATTGGAGGCAGCTGGCAATTGTTTCCAGGCTACAAAACCCACCCCATCCAAGTTAGCTGTGGGCCCTCTCTCTCCTGGGACCATCTTTACTATGTTAGACTTTTGATTCACCATTTACTTTATTAAGTATTACCTTACTTAACGTGACAGTATATGTTCCCTGCCAGTCTCATTTGATAGACTTCATATTTTCTCATTCTTTGAATTAACTCAACCTCTGTTAAATAAAATTGCTAACTCTGGATTTATTCCTTGTGTGTACTTACTATATTGTGTCTTAAAGTTGAACCATAACAATAGCATGTCATAAAAAAAAAACTTATACACAATTCATAGTACAGTATGTTGAAAAAAGTCATTAAAAAGGCATAGTATAGCATGTTGTGAAAAATCAGCATATAGTATGTTGAGAAAGTCATAGTATATATGTCGAAAAAAGTCATTACATAGTATGTTGAGAAAGTCATAGTGTATGTTGAAAAAAGTTGTTTTAAAAGTCAAAGTATAGTATATCGAAAAAAGTAAAAAAGTCATCATAACATACAAAGTAAAAAAATGACGACCGTTTAATCTACCAGTTACCTCTGTTGGTAGCTCAGCGTATGGGGCTCTGGATATGTCATCCTGTGTATTGTTGTGATTGGTCGTAGTGTTATCCAATTGCGTGCAGTGAGCTTTTCAAATAATACTTGGTGCCGCCCTTTGAGTTGGGCCATTTTCATTACTCAATGCCAGACCCTTAATCTTTTGGATTTGGTTCTGGATTTCCAGGCTAAGTACAGTATGTCAAAAGAGTAAAACAAAGTCTTAGTATAGTATGTAAAAAAAATTCCCAAAAGTCATGGTATAGTATATAGAAATAAGTCATAGTATAGATTGTCGAAAAAAGTAATTGTATATTGTATTAAAAGTAATAAAAAAAACATCGTAGTATAATTTTTCAATTCAATTTTATTTATAGTATCAAATCATAACACGAGTTATCTCGAGACACTTTACAGATAGAGTAGGTCTAGACCACACTCTATAATTTACAAAGCCCCAACAATTACAGTAATTCCCTCAAGAGCAAGCAGTGCAACAGTGGCGAGGAAAAACTCCCTCTTGGGAAGAAACCTCGGACAGACCCAGGCTCTTGGTAGGCGGTGTCTGACGGTGCCAGTTGGGGATGTGATGAACAGTGGCAAAAATAGTCACATTAATAATGGAACAGTGACTTCAAATGGTAGTCGTAGTACTTCATGTCATATCAGGGCGCTGCAGGGCGTTACAGGATGTAGCGTGGCCCAGCAGAGCATGGATGGACGTAGCAGGAAGCAGCATGACACTGCAGGGCACCGCAGAGCTTAGCAGGGAGTGCAGCAGGACCACGGCGACAGCTGCAACCACGATCTTGGTGCCAACGTTCTCCAAGGAAATACGCTGGGTGAAAAAACATAAGGACTCCGGGGAGTAAACTCCCCAGAAGCTAGGATTAATAAAAAGCATTTCTGGGACGGGATGCATACAAATGGTAATAGAAAGGGAGAGGAGAGAGCAGCTCTCCTCTCCCTTAGTAAGTATAGCATGTCTAAAAATAGTATAGTATGTCACAGTCAAAATCACAGTACATAATATGTCGAAAAAAGTTGAAAAGAAGTCATAGTATAACATATAAAAAAGTTATAGTATATCATGTAGAAAAAAGTAAAAAAGAAAGTCATAGTATAGTATGTCGAAAATAGTTTAAAAAGTTGTCATGGTATAGTATTTTGAAAAACATCCAAAAGTCATGGTGTAGAGGATCGAAAAAAGTCATAGTATAGCATGTCGAAAAAAGTCATAGTAAAGTATGTCAAAAAAAGTAATAAAAAATGTCATAGTATAGTATGTCGAAAAAAGAAGAAAAAAAAATCATAGTATGGTATGTCGAAAAAAGTTTTAAAAAAGTCTTAGTATAGCATGTAAAAAAAAGTCAAGTATACTACGGTATGTTGAATAAAGTAAAAAAAACTTTGTAGTATAGCATATCGAAAAAAGTCATAGTATGTCGAAAACATTTTTAAAAAAGTCATAGTATGTCGAAAATATAAAAAAAAGTCATTTCATTATTTCATTTCATTTATTTATTTATTTAAACAGGGACAACGTACAATATACATTAACCTTAGACAGGAGAAATGCATTATACCAGGTTGTAGCACATGTGCTAGTTTCCACCTGTAGTCCCTGGGCAGGCTGATGTCAACAAATGTCATAGTATGGTATGTCAAAAAACTCATAGAACAGTATGTCAATAAAAGTAAAAAAAAGTCATAGTATAGTATGTCGAAAAAGTCATAGCATAGTATGTCAAAAAAGAAGAAAAAAATGGATAGTATAGTATCTTGAAAAACGTTTAAAAAAAAGTCACGGTATATAGCATGTTGAAAAAAGTCAGTATAGCTTGTTGAAAAAAGTCATAGTATAGCATGTCAAAAAAAGTCAAAGTATAGTATGTTGAATAAAGTAAAAAAAAACATTGTAGTATAGCATATTGAAAAAAGTCATAGTATAGTATGTCAAAAAAGTCATAAAAGATAAATATAGTAAATAAAAATAAAAATAGTGTAGTATGTCGAAAGTTTTGAAAAAAGTCATGTATAGTATGTTGAAAAGAAGTCACAGAAAAAGAATGTTGTAATGTTGTATGTAAAAGAAAAAAGTCATAAAAAAGTCATAGTATAGTATGTTGAAAATTTTGAAAAAAAACTCATAGTATATTATGTCGAAAAAAGTCTAGGAAAGCAGCATGGTGGCCCAATGGTTAGCGCTGTTGCCTCACAGTAATCAGACACAGAGTTTGAATCCACAACGTATAGTAAGTAAAAAAAAGTCACAAAAATGTCATAGTATTGTATGTTGACAAAAAGTCATAGTATAGTATGTCGACAAAAAGTCATAGTATAGTATGTTGAAAAAAGTCATAGTATAGTATTTCGACAAAAAGTCATAGTATAGTATGTTGAAAAAAGTCATAGTATAGTATGTCGACAAAAATTCATAGTATAGTATGTCGAAAAAAGTCACAAAAAGTCATATATAGTGTGTCGAAAAAGTCACAAAAAAGCCATGGTATAGGAAAGCAGCACAGTTGCCCACTGGTTAAAAGTCAATGTATAGCATGTCGAAAAATGTCATAGTATGATATGTCAAAAGTTTTGAAAAAAAAAGTCAAAAAAAAAAAAAAAAAAAAAAAAAAAAAAAAAAAAGTGGAAAAAAGGTCATAGTATAGCATGTCGAAAATGTTGAAAAAAAAGTCATGGTATAGTATGTCGAAAAAGGTCATAGTATAGTATATTGAAAATTCTGAAAAAAGGTCATAGTATAGCATGTCAAAAATGTTGAAAAAAAAAGTCATATATAGTATGTTGAAAAAAAAGTCACAAAAAAGCCATAGTATAGGAAAGCAGCACGGTACCCACTGGTTAAAAGTCAATGTATAGCATGTCGAAAAACTTCATAGTATGATATGTCAAATGTTTTTTTTTATAAATTCATAGTACAGCATGTAGTGAAAAGTCACCATATAGTATGTTGAGAAAGTCATAGTATAGTATGTCAAAAGAAAGTAATTGTATAGTATTTTGAGAAAGTCATATTATAGTAAAAAAAAAGTCACAAAAAAGCCATAGTATAGGGAAGCAGAATGGTGGCCCAATGGTTAGCACTGTTGCCTAAAAGCAAGAAGGTACAGGGTTTGATCCACAAAGTATACTTTGTAAAAAAAAAAAAAAAGTCACTATAAAGTCAAGTATGGTATGTTGAAAAAAAGTCAATGTATAGCATATTGAATAATATCATATGGCAAACATTTTGGAAAAAAAGTCATATTATAGTATGTCGAAAAAAAGTCATAGTATAGTATGTCGGAAATTTTGAAAAAAGGTCATAATATAGTATGTCTAAAAAAGTTATAGTATGTCTAAATAAAAAAAAAAAGTCATAATATAGTATGTCGAAAAAAGTCATAGTATAGTATGTCGAAAAAAGTCAAAGAAAGCAGCCATGGCCTAATAGTTAGCACTGTTGCCTCACAGCAAGAAGGTTCAAGGTTTGAATCAATAAAGTATAGTGTGTAAAGAAAAAAATCACAAAAATGTCATAGTATAGTATGTCGAAAAGATGACAATGTATAGCATGTCGAAAAATGTCATAGGTATAGGTATAGGTATGTCGAAAAAAAGTCATAGTATAGTGTGTTGAAAAAAGTCATATATAGTATGTCAAAAGAAAGTTAGGATGATATGTCGAAAAATTTGAAAATAAGTCATAGTATAGTATGTCGAAAAGTTTGAAAGAAAAGTCATTGTACAGCATGTCTACAATTTTGAAAAAAAGTCATAGTATATAGTATGTCGAAAAAAGGTCATAGTATAGCATGTCGAATAAAGTAAAAAAAACATTGTAGTATAGCATATTGAAAAAAGTCATAGTGTAGTATGTCAAAAAAGTCATAAAAGATAAATATAGTAAATAAAAATAGTGTAGTATGTCGAAAGTTTTGAAAAAAGTCATAGTATACTATGTCGAAAAAAGTCTAGGAAAGCAGCATGGTGGCCCAATGGTTAGCGCTGCTGCCTCACAGTAATCAGACACAGAGTTTGAATCCACAACGTATAGTAAGTAAAAAAAAGTCACAAAAATGTCATAGTATTGTATGTTG
Source organism: Perca fluviatilis (assembly GCF_010015445.1). Taxonomy (NCBI): domain Eukaryota; kingdom Metazoa; phylum Chordata; class Actinopteri; order Perciformes; family Percidae; genus Perca; species Perca fluviatilis. Next base: position 15,352,538 of record NC_053132.1, on the reverse strand, counting down.
ACAAAAAGTCATAGTATAGTATGTTGAAAAAAAGTCATAGTATAGTATGTCGACAAAAAGTCATAGTATAGTATGTTGAAAAAAGTCATAGTATAGTATGTTGAAAAAAGTCATAGTATAGTATGTCGACAAAAAGTCATAGTATAGTATGTCGACAAAAAGTCATAGTATAGTATGTTGAAAAAAGTCATAGTATAGTATGTCGACAAAAATTCATAGTATAGTGTGTCGAAAAAAGTCACAAAAAAGCCATGGTATAAGGAAAGCAGCACAGTTGCCCACTGGTTAAAAGTCAATGTATAGCATGTCGAAAAATGTCATAGTATGATATGTCAAAAGTTTTGAAAAAAAAAGTCATAGTATAGTATGAAAAAAAAAAGTCTAGGAAAGCAGCCCAATGGTTAGTGCTGTTGCCTGACAGTAATCAGGTGCAGGGTTTGAATCCGCCAAGTATAGTAAGTAAAACAAAAAGTCACAAAAATGTCATAGTATCATATGTGAAAAAAAAAAAGTCAATGTATAGCATGTCGAAAAAAAGTCATAGTATAGTATGTCAGAAATGTTGAAAAAAAAGTCATAGTATAGTATGTCGACAAAAAGTCATAGTATAGTGTGTTGAAAAAAGTCATATATAGTATGTCAAAAGAAAGTTAGGATGATATGTCAAAAAATTAGAAAATAAGTCATAGTATAGTATGTCGAAAAGTTTGAAAGAAAAGTCATTGTACAGCATGTCTACAATTTTGAAAAAAAGTCATAGTATAGTATGTCGAAAAAAGGTCATAGTATAGCATGTCGAAAATGTTGAAAAAAAAGTCATGGTATAGTATGTCGAAAAAGGTCATAGTATAGTATATTGAAAATTCTGAAAAAAGGTCATAGTATAGCATGTCAAAAATGTTGAAAAAAAAAGTCATATATAGTATGTTGAAAAAAAAGTCACAAAAAAGCCATAGTATAGGAAAGCAGCACGGTACCCACTATACAGTCAATGTATAGCATGTCGAAAAACTTCATAGTATGATATGTCAAATGTTTTTTTTTATAAATTCATAGTACAGCATGTAGTGAAAAGTCACCATATAGTATGTTGAGAAAGTCATAGTATAGTATGTCAAAAGAAAGTAATTGTATAGTATTTTGAGAAAGTCATATTATAGTATGTCAAAAAAAGTCACAAAAAAGCCATAGTATAGGAAAGCAGAATGGTGGCCCAATGGTTAGCACTGTTGCCTAAAAGCAAGAAGGTACAGGGTTTGATCCACAAAGTATACTTTGTAAAAAAAAAAAAAAAGTCACTATAAAGTCAAGTATGGTATGTTGAAAAAAAGTCAATGTATAGCATATTGAATAATATCATATGTCAAACATTTTGGAAAAAAAGTCATATTATAGTATGTCGAAAAAAAGTCATAGTATAGTATGTCGGAAATTTTGAAAAAAGGTCATAATATAGTATGTCTAAAAAAGTCATAGTATGTCTAAATTTAAAAAAAAAAGTCATAATATAGTATGTCGAAAAAAAGTCATAGTATAGTATGTCGAAAAAAGTCAAAGAAAGCAGGCGCATGGTGGCCTAATAGTTAGCACTGTTGCCTCACAGCAAGAAGGTTCAAGGTTTGAATCAATAAAAGTATAGTGTGTAAAGAAAAAAATCACAAAAATGTCATAGTATAGTATGTCGAAAAGATGACAATGTATAGCATGTCGAAAAATGTCATAGTATGATATGTCAACAATTTTGAAAAAAAAGTCATAGTATAGTATGTCGAAAATTTTTAATGAAAAGTCATAGTATAGTATGTCAAAATGATGTCAATGTCTTTATTGTCTTTAACATATGTTAAAAAAAAAAGAAAATATGTCAATGTATAGCATGATGAAATATTTGTAAAAGAAAAGTCACTATAAAATCAAGTATAGTATGTCGAAAAAAAGTCAATGTATAGCATATCGAAAAAAGTCATAGTATGTCGAAATTAAAAAAAAAAAAAAGTCACGGTATGGTATGTCAAAAAGTCATAGAACAGTATGTCAATAAAAGTAAAAAAAAGTCATAGTATACTATGTCAAAAAAGAAGAAAAATATGGATAGTATAGTATCTTGAAAAACGTTTTTAAAAAAGTCACGGTATATAGCATGTTGAAAAAAGTAATAGTATATCACGTTGAAAAAAGTAAATAAAAATCATAGTATAGCATGTTGAATAAAGTCAGTATAGCTTGTTGAAAAAAGTCATAGTATATTATATCAAAAAAAGTCAAAGTATAGTATGTCGAATAAAGTAAAAAAAACATTGTAGTATAGCATATTGAAAAAAGTCATAGTATAGTATGTCAAAAAAGTCATAAAAGATAAATATAGTAAATAAAAATAGTGTAGTATGTCGAAAGTTTTGAAAAAAGTCATGTATAGTATGTTGAAAAGAAGTCATAGTATAGTATGTAAAAGAAAAAAGTCATAAAAAAGTCATAGTATAGTATGTTGAAAATTTTGAAAAAACTCATAGTATACTATGTCGAAAAAAGTCTAGGAAAGCAGCATGGTGGCCCAATGGTTAGTGCTGTTGCCTCACAGTAATCAGACACAGAGTTTGAATCCACAACGTATAGTAAGTAAAAAAAAGTCACAAAAATGTCATAGTATTGTATGTTGACAAAAAGTCATAGTATGTTGAAAAAAAGTCATAGTATAGTATGTGGACAAAAAGTCATAGTATAGTATGTTGAAAAAAGTCACAAAAAGTGATATATAGTATGTCGAAAAAAGTCACAAAAAGTGATATATAGTATGTCGATAAAAGTCACAAAAAAGCCATGGTATAAGGAAAGCAGCATGGTAGCCCACTGGTTAAAAGTCAATGTATAGCATGTCGAAAAATGTCATAGTATGATATGTCAAAAGTTTTGAAAAAAAAGTCATAGTATAGTATGTCGAAAAAAAGTCTAGGAAAGCAGCATGGTGGCCCAATGGTTAGTGCTGTTGCCTCACAGTAATCAGGTGCAGGGTTTGAATCCGCCAAGTATAGTAAGTAAAACAAAAAGTCACAAAAATGTCATAGTATCATATGTAAAAAAATATTCAATGTATAGCATGTCGAAAAAAAGTCATAGTATAGTATGTCAGAAATGTTGAAAAAAAGTCATAGTATAGTATGTTGACAAAAAGTCATAGTATAGTATGTTGAAAAAAGTCACAAAAAGTCATATATAGTATCAAAAGAAAGTTAGTATGATATGTCAAAAAAATTGAAAATAAGTCATAGTATAGTATGTCGAAAAGTTTGAAAGAAAAGTCATTGTACAGCATGTCTAAAATTTTGAAAAAATAAGTCATAGTATAGTATGTTCAAAAAAGTAATAGTATAGTATGTCGAAAAGTTTGAAAGAAAAGTCATAGTATGTCAAAAAAGTCATTGTATACTATGACTTTTTATATTTATATATTTGTATGTTAAAAAAGTCTTAAATATGTCATAGTGTAGCACATTGAAAAAGTCATAGTATAGTACGTCAAAAAAGGTCATAGTATAGCATGTCGAAAATGTTGAAAAAAAAGTCATAGTATAGTATGTCGAAAAAAAGCCATAGTATAGTATGTAGAAAAAGTCATAATACAACATGTCAAAAGAATTCACAGTATATGTCAAAAAAAGTCACAGTATAGTATGTCTAAAAAAAGTCATAGTATAATATGTTGAAAAGAGTCATGGAAAGCAGCACAGTGGCCTAATGGTTAGCACTGTTGCCTCACAGCAAGAGGTGCAAGGTTCAAATCCATAAAGTATAGTACGTTCATTTTTTTTTTTAAAAGTCACATATAATATGTTGAAAAAAAGTCCTAGTATAAAATGTTGAAAAAAAAAAGTCATTGTATAGTATGTCAAAAAGTTTGAAAGAAAAGTCATTGTACAGGATGTCTACAATTTTGAAAAAATAAGTCATAGTATATAGCATGTCGAAAAAAAGGTCATAGTATAGTATGTCAAAAATGTTGAAAAAAAAAGTCATAGTATATAATATGTAGAAAAAAGTCACAAAAAGTCATAGTATGTCGGAAAAAAAGTCACAAAAAAGCCATGGTATAGGAAAGCAGCATGGTAACCAATGGTTAAAAGTCAATGTATAGCATGTTGAAAAATTTATTATTATGATATGTCAAACGTTTTGAATAAAAAAGTCATAGTATACTATGTCGAAAAAAGTCTAGGAAAGCAGCATGATGGCCCAATGGTTAGCGCTGTTGCCTCACAGTAATCAGACACAGAGTTTGAATCCACAACGTATAGTAAGTAAAACAAAAAAGTCACAAAAATGTCATAGTATCATATGTCAAAAAAAAGTCAATGTATAGCATGTTGAAAACTTTGGAAAAAAAATTAATTTTATGTCTAAAATTTTGAAAAAAAAGTCATAGTATAGTATGTCGAAAAAAGGTCATAGTATAGTATGTCGAAAATGTTGAAAAAAAAGTCATGGTATAGTATGTCGAAAAAAAGTCATAGTATAGTATGTAGAAAAAAGTCATAGTACAACATGTCAAAACAATTCATAGTACATTATGTCGAAAAAAGTCATAGTATAGTATGTCAAAAATAGGTCATAGGATAGTATGTTGAAGGAAATAATAAAAAAGTAATAGTATAGTATGTTGAAAAAAGTCAATGTATAGCATGTTGAAAACTTTGGAAAAAAAATTAATTTTATGTCTAAAATTTTGAAAAAAAAGTCATAGTATAGTATGTCGAAAAAAGGTCATAGTATAGTATGTCTAAAATTTTGAAAAAAAAGTCATAGTATAGTATGTCGAAAAAAGGTCATAGTATAGTAGGTCGAAAATGTTGAAAAAAAAGTCATGGTATAGAATGTTGAAAAAAGGTCATAGTATAGTATGTCAAAAATGTTGAAAAAAAAAGTCATATATAGTATGTTGAAAAAAAGTCACAAAAAAGCCATAGTATAGGAAAGCAGCACGGTACTCAATGGTTAAAAGTCAATGTATAGCATGTCGGAAAAATCTCATCTCTAATTTTTTTTTTTAAAAGTCATGGTATGGAATGTAAAAAGTCATAGAACAGTATGTCAATAAAAGTAAAAAAAAGTCATAGTATACTATGTCAAAAAGAAGAAAAATATGGATAGTTATAGTATCTTGAAAAAACGTTTTACAAAAAGTCACGGTTATATAGCATGTTGAAAAAAGTAATATATCATATTTGAAAAAAAAGTAAATAAAAGTCATAGTATAGCATGTTGAATAAAGTCAGTATAGCTTGTTGAAAAAAGTCATAGTATATTATATCAAAAAAAGTCAAGGCATAGGTATGTCGAGATAAAAGTAAAAAAAACATTGTAGTATAGCATACTGAAAAAAGTCATAGTGTAGTATGTCAAAAAAAGCATAAAAGATAAATATAGTAAATAAAAATAGTGAGTATGTCGAAGTTTTGAAAAAAGTCATAGTATAGTATGTTGAAAATTTTGAAAAAAAATCATAGTATACTATGTCGAAAAAAGTCTAGGAAAGCAGCATGGTGGCCCAATGGTTAGTGCGCTGTTGCCTCACAGTAATCGAACACAGAGTTTGAATCCACAACGCATTATAGTAAGTAAAAAAAGTCAAAAAAATCATAGTATTGTATGTTGACAAAAAGTCATAGTATAGTATGTCGACAAAAGGTCATAGTGTATGTTGAAAAAAAGTCATAGTATAGTATGTTGAAAAAAGGTCATAGTATAGTATGTCGACAAAAATTCATAGTATAGTATGTCGAAAAAAAAGTCACAAAAAGTCATATATAGTGTGTTGAAAAAAAGTCACAAAAAAGCCATGGTATAGGAAAGCAGCACAGTTGCCCACTGGTTAAAAAGTCAATGTATAGCATGTCGAAAAAATGTCATAGTATGATATGTCAAAAGTTTTAAAAAAAAAGTCATAGTATAGTATAGAAAAAAGTCTAGGAAAGCAGCCCATTGGTTAGTGCTGTTGCCTGACAGTAATCAGGTGCAGGGTTTGAATCCGCGAAGTATAGTAAGTAAAACAAAAAAGTCACAAAAATGTCATAGTATCATATGTAAAAAAAAAGGCAATGTATAGCATGTCAGAAAAAAGTCATAGTATAGTATGTCAGAAATGTTGAAAAAAAGTCATAGTATAGGTATGTCGACAAAAAGGTCATGGTATAGTATGTCAAAAGAAAGTTAGGATGATATGTCAAAAATTAGAAAATAAGTCATAGTATAGTATGTCGAAAAGTTTGAAAGAAAAGTCATTGTACAGCATGTCACCAATTTTGAAAAAAAGTCATAGTATAGTATGTCGAGAAAAAAAGGTCATAGTATAGTATGTTGAAAATGTTGAAAAAAGTCATGGTATGTATGTGAAAAAAGGTCATAGTATAGTATGTCGCAAAAGTCATGGTATATTATGGAAAAAAAGGTCATAGTATAGTATGTCGACAAAAAGTCATGGTATAGTATGTCGAAAAAAAAAGTCACAAAAAAGCCATAGTATAGGAAAGCAGCACGGTACAATGGTTAAAAGTCAATGTATAGCATGTCGAAAAATGTCATAGTATGATATGTCAAATTTTTTTTAAAGTCATAGTACATCATGTAGTGAAAAGCAGAATGGTGGCCCAATGGTTAGCACTGTTGCCTAAAAGCAAGAAGGTACAGGATTTGAATCCACAAAGTATGCTTTGTAAAAAAAAAAAGTCACTATAAAGTCAAGAATGGTATGTCGAAGAAAAGTCAATGTATAGCATATTGAATAATATCATATGTCAAACATTTTGGAAAAAAGTCATATTATAGTATGTCGAAAAAAAGTCATAGTATAGTATGTCGGAAATTTCGAAAAAAGGTCATAATATAGTATGTCGAAAAAAGTCATAGTATGTCTAAATTTTAAAAAAAGTCATAATATAGTATGTCGAAAAAAGTCATAGTATAGTATGTCGAAAATTTTGTAAAAAGGTCATAGTATAGTATATCGAAAATGTAAAAAAAAAAGTCATAGTATAGTATGTTGAAAATTTTGAATGAAAAGTCATAGTATAGTATGTCGAAATTATGTCAATGTCTTTATTGTCTTTAACATATGTTTAAAAAAAAAAGAAAAGATGTCAATGCATAGCATGATGAAATATTTGTAAAAGAAAAGTCATTATAAAGTCAAGTATAGTATGTCGAAAATATAAAAAAAAAAAAAAGTCATGGTATGGTATGTCAAAAAGTCATAGAACAGTATGTCAATAAAAGTAAAAAAAAAGTCATAGTATACTATGTCAAAAAAGAAGAAAAATATGGATAGTATAGTATCTTGAAAAACGTTTTTAAAAAAGTCACGGTATATAGCATGTTGAAAAAAGTAATAGTATATCACGTTGAAAAAAGTAAATAAAAGTCATAGTATAGCATGTTGAATAAAGTCAGTATAGCTTGTTGAAAAAAGTCATAGTATATTATATCAAAAAAAGTCAAAGTATAGTATGTCGAATAAAGTAAAAAAAACATTGTAGTATAGCATATTGAAAAAAGTCATAGTGTAGTATGTCAAAAAAGTCATAAAAGATAAATATAGTAAATAAAAATAGTGTAGTATGTTGAAAATTTTGAAAAAAACTCATAGTATACTATGTCGAAAAAAGTCTAGGAAAGCAGCATGGTGGCCCAATGGTTAGCGCTGTTGCCTCACAGTAATCAGACACAGAGTTTGAATCCACAACGTATAGTAAGTAAAAAAAAGTCACAAAAATGTCATAGTATTGTATGTTGACAAAAAGTCATAGTATAGTATGTTGAAAAAAGTCATAGTATAGTATGTCGACAAAAAGTCATAGTATAGTATGTCGACAAAAAGTCATAGTATAGTATGTTGAAAAAAGTCATAGTATAGTATGTCGACAAAAATTCATAGTATAGTGTGTCAGAAATGTTGAAAAAAAAGTCATAGTATAGTATGTCGACAAAAAGTCATAGTATAGTGTGTTGAAAAAAGTCATATATAGTATGTCAAAAGAAAGTTAGGATGTCAAAAAATTAGAAAATAAGTCATAGTATAGTATGTCGAAAAGTTTGAAAGAAAAGTCATTGTACAGCATGTCTACAATTTTGAAAAAAAGTCATAGTATAGTATGTCGAAAAAAGGTCATAGTATAGCATGTCGAAAATGTTGAAAAAAAAGTCATGGTATAGTATGTCGAAAAAGGTCATAGTATAGTATATTGAAAATTCTGAAAAAAGGTCATAGTATAGTATGTCAAAAATGTTGAAAAAAAAAGTCATATATAGTATGTTAAAAAAAAGTCACAAAAAAGCCATAGTATAGGAAAGCAGCACGGTACCCAATGGTTAAAAGTCAATGTATAGCATGTTGAAAAACGTCATAGTATGATATGTCAAATGTTTTTTTTTATAAATTCATAGTACAGCATGTAGTGAAAAGTCACCATATAGTATGTTGAGAAAGTCATAGTATAGTATGTCAAAAGAAAGTAATTGTATAGTATTTTGAGAAAGTCATATTATAGTATGTCGAAAAAAGTCACAAAAAAGCCATAGTATAGGAAAGCAGAATGGTGGCCCAATGGTTAGCACTGTTGCCTAAAAGCAAGAAGGTACAGGGTTTGAATCCACAAAGTATACTTTGTAAAAAAAAATCTATAAAAGTCAACCAGTATGGTATGTTGAAAACAAGTCAATGTATAGCATATTGAATAATATCATATGTCAAACATTTTGGAAAAAAAGTCATATTATAGTATGTCGAAAAAAAGTCATAGTATAGTATGTCGGAAATTTTGAAAAAAGGTCATAATATAGTATGTCTAAAAAAGTCATAGTATGTCTAAATAAAAAAAAAAAAGGCATAATATAGTATGTCGAAAAAAGTCATAGTATAGTATGTCGAAAAAAAGTCAAAGAAAGCAGCATGGTGGCCTAATAGTTAGCACTGTTGCCTCACAGCAAGAAGGTTCAAGGTTTGAATCAATAAAGTATAGTGTGTAAAGAAAAAAATCACAAAAATGTCATAGTATAGTATGTCGAAAAGATGACAATGTATAGCATGTCGAAAAATGTCATAGTATGATATGTCAACAATTTTGAAAAAAAAGTCATAGTATAGTATGTCGAAAATTTTGAATGAAAAGTCATAGTATAGTATGTCAAAATGATGTCAATGTCTTTATTGTCTGTAACATATGTTAAAAAAAAAAAAAGAAAAGATGTCAATGTATAGCATGATGAAATATTTGTAAAAGAAAAGTCACTATAAAGTCAAGTATAGTATGTCGAAAAAAAGTCAATGTATAGCATATCGAAAAAAGTCATAGTATGTCGAAATTTAAAAAAAAAAAAGTCATGGTATGGTATGTCAAAAAGTCATAGAACAGTATGTCAATAAAAGTAAAAAAAAGTCATAGTATACTATGTCAAAAAAGAAGAAAAATATGGATAGTATAGTATCTTGAAAAACGTTTTTAAAAAAGTCACGGTATATAGCATGTTGAAAAAAGTAATAGTATATCACGTTGAAAAAAGTAAATAAAAGTCATAGTATAGCATGTTGAATAAAGTCAGTATAGCTTGTTGAAAAAAGTCATAGTATATTATATCAAAAAAAGTCAAAGTATAGTATGTCGAATAAAGTAAAAAAAACATTGTAGTATAGCATATTGAAAAAAGTCATAGTGTAGTATGTCAAAAAAGTCATAAAAGATAAATATAGTAAATAAAAATAGTGTAGTATGTCGAAAGTTTTGAAAAAAGTCATAGTATAGTATGTTGAAAATTTTGAAAAAAACTCATAGTATACTATGTCGAAAAAAGTCTAGGAAAGCAGCATGGTGGCCCAATGGTTAGCGCTGTTGCCTCACAGTAATCAGACACAGAGTTTGAATCCACAACGTATAGTAAGTAAAAAAAAGTCACAAAAATGTCATAGTATTGTATGTTGACAAAAAGTCATAGTATAGTATGTCGACAAAAGGTCATAGTATAGTATGTTGAAAAAAGTCATAGTATAGTATGTCGACAAAAATTCATAGTATAGTATGTCGACAAAAATTCATAGTATAGTATGTCGAAAAAAGTCACAAAAAGTCATATATAGTGTGTTGAAAAAAGTCACAAAAAAGCCATGGTATAGGAAAGCAGCACAGTTGCCCACTGGTTAAAAGTCAATGTATAGCATGTCGAAAAATGTCATAGTATGATATGTCAAAAGTTTTGAAAAAAAAGTCATAGTATAGTATGAAAAAAAAAAGTCTAGGAAAGCAGCCCAATGGTTAGTGCTGTTGCCTGACAGTAATCAGGTGCAGGGTTTGAATCCGCCAAGTATAGTAAGTAAAACAAAAAGTCACAAAAATGTCATAGTATCATATGTAAAAAAAAAAAAGGCAATGTATAGCATGTCGAAAAAAAGTCATAGTATAGTATGTCAGAAATGTTGAAAAAAAAGTCATAGTATAGTATGTCAACAAAAAGTCATAGTATAGTATGTCAAAAGAAAGTTAGGATGATATGTTAAAAAATTAGAAAATAAGTCATAGTATAGTATGTCGAAAAGTTTGAAAGAAAAGTCATTGTACAGCATGTCTACAATTTTGAAAAAAAGTCATAGTATAGTATGTCGAAAAAAGGTCATAGTATAGCATGTCGAAAATGTTGAAAAAAAGTCATGGTATAGTATGTCGAAAAAGGTCATAGTATAGTATGTCGACAAAAAGTCATGGTATAGTATGTCGAAAAAAAAGTCACAAAAAAGCCATAGTATAGGAAAGCAGCACGGTACCCAATGGTTAAAAGTCAATGTATAGCATGTCGAAAAATGTCATAGTATGATATGTCAAATTTTTTTTTTTAAAGTCATAGTACAGCATGTAGTGAAAAGCAGAATGGTGGCCCAATGGTTAGCACTGTTGCCTAAAAGCAAGAAGGTACAGGATTTGAATCCACAAAGTATGCTTTGTAAAAAAAAAAAGTCACTATAAAGTCAAGTATGGTATGTCGAAGAAAAGTCAATGTATAGCATATTGAATAATATCATATGTCAAACATTTTGGAAAAAAGTCATATTATAGTATGTCGAAAAAAAGTCATAGTATAGTATGTCGGAAATTTCGAAAAAAGGTCATAATATAGTATGTCGAAAAAAGTCATAGTATGTCTAAATTTAAAAAAAAGTCATAATATAGTATGTCGAAAAAAGTCATAGTATAGTATGTCGAAAATTTTGTAAAAAGGTCATAGTATAGTATATCGAAAATGTCATAAAATGCCATAGTATAATTTGTCGAGAAAAAGTAATAAAAATGTCATAGGATAGTATGTTGAAAAAGTCATAGTATAGTATGTCTTCAAAAATCACAACAAACGTCATAGTATATGCTGAAAAGGCATAAAACAGTCATAGAATAGTGTGTCGAAAAATTCATAGGATAGTATGTTGAAGGAAATAATAAAAAAGTAATAGTATAGTATGTTGAAAAAATTCATAGGATAGTATGTTGAAGGAAATAATAAAAAAGTAATAGTATAGTATGTTGAAAAAAGTCATAGGATAGTATGTTGAAGGAAATAATAAAAAAGTAATAGTATAGTATGTTGAAAAAAGTCATAGGATAGTATGTTGAAGGAAATCATAAAGTAGTCATAGTATAGTATGTTGAGATCTTAGTATAGTATGTCGAAAAAAATCATAGATAGCAAAAAAGGCATAAAATATAGTATACACAGAAATCTCATAAAAACATCATAGTATGTTGAGAAAAGTCATTACAGTCAGGGCCCTGGGTATCCTGCTCTGCCTTTGAGAAAATGAAAGCTCAGATGGCTGATCTGGAATCTTGCTCCTTATGAGGTCATAAGGAGCAAGGTTACCTCCCCTTTCTCTGCTTGGCCCACCCAGAGAATTTGGCCCACCCATGAGAGAGAGAGAGACATCATGGCCACACCCCCACCCCCCACCTTGCCCCCCCTCTCTCCTCCTCAATAGCATTTAAAGCTACAGACACAGAAATGGTACATACTAAGGAAAGCTCATTGTGGGACTGGCTCTAGTGGCTGTAATTCTGCACCAAGGCTGAATTTCGGGAAAGAGACTTCAGATACAGTATTACGGGACCACTAAGGTCTATATAAAAGCATCCAAAGAGCAGCATGTCATGGGACCTTTAAGGCATTCTGTCCTGCCTCCTAGAGACCTGTACCTTCTGCCAGAAGGGAGATGCTGAAAAAGATGGGTTGCTGGGTGGAGAGGTGATCGTGACCATTGGTTTACTAAACCATGATCAATTATTTAAACAATTAATTTTTCTTGTCATTTAAAAAGTCATAAAAAAGATCATAGTATAGTATGTCGTAAATAAAAGTCATAGTGTAGTGTGATGGCCCCAGGGACTCTGGCAGGGCTTGTGTGTGTTGTCTTTCAGTGTAGCTGGTTCCTGGTTGCTTGGAGCTGAAGGCCATTGAGGAATTTGAGGCAACTGGCAATTCTCCAGGCTACAAAACCCACCCCATCCAGTTTATTTAGTATTATCTTAAATAACCTGACAGTATGTTTCCCTGATAGTCTAGTTTTCTTTTTTTTTTATTAATTGAACCTCTTAATAAAATTCCTTTCTCTGAATTAATTCCTTGTGTTTGCTTACCATATTTGTTGTGGTCTTAGAGTCAGACCATAACAATAGCATGTCATAAAAAACATCACAGTATTGTATGTCATAAAAAAAGTAATTAAAAAGTCATAGTATAGTATGTCCAAAAAAGTCATGTTGAATAAAGTCATAGTAAAGTATGTCTAAAAAAGGCATAAAAAGTCAAAGTATAGTATGTTGAAAGAAAAGGTCATAAAACGTCATAAAGTATGTTGAAAAGTTATATTATAGTATGTCGAAAAAGTCGTTAAAACGCCATAGTATAGTATCTTGTTTTGGGTTGTTTGTAAATAAAATTCCTTATGTGTGCCTAGTACCATATTTGCTGTTGTCTTAGATTTGGACCATAACAACCTAACATTATGGTTTAAAAGCATCTTTCTCTACTGTGCTTACGCTCCACTCGTTATGAAATAAAGTTGAGCTCACATAGACACACAACACTGAGTATTTGAAACTTTTATTGTGATCCTTCTATATGACAAATCCACCAATTCTCATCCATTTCAAAATTCAAGTAAAAAGACAATTGTTCACTTGACAGCCACATCATAACACAGATAGTGGATGTAAAGGGTATACTGCACGTCTTATGGAAACAAGAGTGCTAAAGACGAAACACAGCCCACAGTCAGCAAACACATATCATATTCAGTGGATATAACAAATGCACCAAAATCTTAAAAAATAAGAGATTGGAAGTTTCAAACTATCATCATTTGTCCACATGTCAGAAAACGATGCTGCTGTGTAACTGCAGAATAACATGCCAGACAAATGAATACTATACGGGATATTTTACACAAAGTAAAATATTTATTTGGGTCTCTAAATAAGTAAGTAAAGTTAGGGCAGTAGAGAGTTTATCCTCTCACATATTGAAATAAATAAAAACATCTTAAAACTACTTACATGAAATCATACATAAACAACAGATTATTGCCAACCAGGGCTTCACATTAAAATAAATAACATAAAACACGTGTCTCGGTTTCAACATATTAAGAAATGTTACATTCAGAAATGAGGTTTACAAGTTAGAAAGACGGAAAACAATGAACACAGATCTGCCTCACTGATGACAGATTTACAATTGAACAGAAAATGTCCCTTTCTGTTTAAAGTCGGTGTGGATTTCACATGTATATCAGCTGATATCACTTTTATCCAGCATGGTAGTTGTAAGAAATCACCAGTTTAGAGTTGTGGTTATCACTTGGCACTGAGCAAAGTCTTACTTAAAGACAAATGAAAGTAAAGGGACACAAGTTATTTATGTGTAGTGTGGCCTATAAGTTCAAGCAAACATTTCAAATAATAACTTGGTGTATATACTTGTATGTTAACAAAGAAGTGTTCACCGTTTGCAGATTTTAGAAAGTTTTTTTGAAATGACAAGTTTTATGTTGGAATGTGGGTTAAAGAAAATGGGCAAAAATACTTCTTTATAACAGTATAATTTATTCTTAACCCCAAATTGATTTGAGCTTAAAACAGATTTTCTTTAGATTTAATATAGGAAATGAAGTGGTCATTTTGTTTCTACAATGTTAGGGAAAGTCTTTTAGGTCCTTTCTTGTCTTGATTTCACCAATCATGACCAACTGACATAAACCATTTTAGTGTAGATTTAAAAACGGTTCCTCGAGGATCTGCATTACTACAATATAGGCAAGATCTACGAATTAATAAGTGAAATGCCCAAAAAACAACTATATTCTAAAGAGAAAAAAAAAAAGAATCTCGAAATGTTACACATCAAAACAGAAAGAAGGGGAACAGTGGCCTCAAATCAATCAAATTTTAGTAAATTCTCTAAGAAAATGAAATGAGCAGTAAGCAGAAATAAAGAAAAGCCCACAGTCATTATTGACAATCAATCAATACTAGTCAACTATAAAGATACTGCAGGCCAGTAAATGTAGGCAAAAAAAAAACTAAAGTTAAATACAATTAATTCTGTCGCTAGGTAATGTTTTTGAGTGGGGAATTTCACGTTTGGGCTCGGACTATATGCTGATTACAGTTTGACAAAGAGTAAAAACAATCCAAACATTTATCTTCTGCTTTCCTTAAAACTGAATTCGCTACTGGGCTGCTGTTAAAAGTAATAAATATGATGATCATAATAAAAAATAAAAATAAAAATTTCGACCATCTCATAACAATCAAGTCTGTCATTTTCAGACAGTAACACAAAAACAAATGAAGATGACAGCAAAAGGAAAAGCAAAATGTGCAAAATGCTGGTCTGAAGAAGACTTGGCTGTTTCTCCAAAGCATCTTAGTGCCAACATCATCATTGCTCTATTCAATGAAAGGAGGAAATATTATTAGTTTTAGCATTTTATTCCTCCTTAAGTCCTTGTCACATTGTGTGTAACGCGTTTCTCAATTTAGTCAAAATGGCTCGTTAGCACTATTAGCATTAGGACTGTGTAATGAGTCTCAATACTTTCTAAAACTGTTCAGGACCGAAACCTGGAATCGAATGTCTGGTCAAATTTGTAATCTTAATTACCTATTCTATTAGATAATTCTGAATTTAAATCATAATTTAAACAATGTTAGACATTATTTTATTTTGGTAAATTTCTTGTACGGCTACTTGTGTTTAGATTTCAAATCCTGCCCCAATTACAAGTAGCATTCCTCAATGAAAATTAAAACAAATATATAATTTTTATTTGAAATAATGTATACATTTATTTATTTGGTTGGCATGATAAGATGCCTTTCAACATACTTATTAGTGGACAATGATGACAGAATTAAAATACTTTGTGAAACGAGCCACAGATCGTCCTTCAGAGATACAGCTACAAAAGGCAGTGCTGCAACATTTTAAGGCAACATAGAAGGGTAATACCTTTATCACCACAGCGATAAGAAGTTGTTTCACATTTGCCCCTCAACAAGTTAATCTTGCACAGCTACACTGCCTTAAAACACTGGTCATGCATCGTCACCTTTAGGGCAGCGACAGTAGTGTCCCAAAAAAAAAAATCACCTAAAGCATTGCTTTCATTACAGAATATCTGAATATTTGTCTTCCTGTGAGTGATGCCCAAAATGTTCCCTTACAGTACTGTGAAACTGAAACAGTAAGAAAAGAACCAAACAAGCCAGCTTGTCAGCCTCGTTCACAATGCCCTCAGAAAAGAAAGAGCCCATACCTGAGAAAGAGAAGAATACCGTGTAACCTCAACAGCCCTCATACTCTCCTACATCTCTCCTTCTATTTTTACAAGCAGATCTCCGTCTGTCTGCTCTGTGCTTCCTTTGTGTGATACCAGAAAGTGGGAATACTTTACTTCGAGCCAAATACATGATACAGTTATCCAATAGCAAACTGTAGCCCGTGCTAGGACGCTTAAATAACTCTTTTAAATGTGGTTCACCAAACTCATTCAATCCAGAGGCCATTTGCACGTAATTTCTCCTTCTTATCTTTTGTGTCATTTTTGGGAGATTAAAAAAATAAAAAAATAAAACTGACACCCATACCTCTTCATCCTTTAAATGTGACTCAGGAAAGTGCTCCTTTTTATTGGTCAGAGAAGGAATACTGCATGTCCCTGATCACATACCTGATAACTTCAATAACAGCAGCTGCCTCTGGTACTCCGGACTCTCTGCGGAGCCACACCACAACCAATAAACCAAGAAGAGCCAGAGCTACCGGCCCCCACAGGACCGTCACTGCTCCAAGTGACGCTGGGTGGGATTTCTGACCAAGCAAAGGGGCTGATCTGTCACCGAACCCATTGACTCTTCTCCTCCACTTGCTCAACTAACACAAGGCAGGATCAGACAGGATTTAGAGAGGAGCAGATCCGACCCTCGCTGAAACACCTCGCCTTTTTTTTTTTTGGAAAGGAGAATCCTCCAAGTTTAGAACTTGTTAACCCAAGTCTCTCTCTCTTGACTTCATTTGTGGATCTTCCAGTTCCTGAGGAGGTGAAGCGTCCAGGCTGGAGGAGTCAGAGAGGAAGTGGGCAGGTGGACAGGTTCAAGTTGCCCCCTAAAGGAGGAGGAGGAGGCCTGAAAGAACCTTCCTGCCCCCACTCTGCCCTCTGCCACCCACACCTTCAGACCTGCAGACAGATACCCTGCAGAGGATCACAGATTATGGCTTTAAAGACAAACTGGTAAACAACAGTCAGTAACATCACAACCATAATGCATTTTTGCCACACTGCAAAGTGAGACCATCTGTTACATAGAACAGATGAAATATTGCTGGAAATGAAGTGTTATTACATAATTATTCACGATAACGGACTCTGAAGTACATCGTTAACATTGCTGCAAACACAAGTCCAGTTATATTAAATCATTCTTCATCACATTCACTTACACTTTTCCCCAGAATCTGCGATTTCAAGATTTTCTTTTTTAATATTATCAGAATAAACAGGTAATATAAAAAACGGTTAAATAAGGATTCTGAATTAAGTTCATACGGTTCAGAAAATACCTAAAGACCATATGTTACATTACATGAACCTAATTCAGACACTGAAACAGGAAAAAAATGACTTTGACTATCATTTTTTTCAAGTTGTGAGAAGAAAAGTGGGTTTCATGCATTACCAGCAATTCAAAAAATCCCCAAAGTTTTCTACATTGTACTTACATCCCAAACACGTCACAATCCATATCAATTCTATACAGAATGCAAACACACAATGTACTTTAGAATGATGTATTTTAAATTGTAAAAATGTTAAAGTTAAACAGAGTGGCACCTCAAAATGTTTTGCTCCTTTTTGTGATGTTAGGTGTTAGAGACAACATACGGTACCTCTGTTGCCTTTCCATGCACAGACAGCAGGCAGAGTGTGAGCCTCACTCCTGGAGCTCTGTCAGAGCCACACAGCATGCAGCTCTATCATCCTTACTTTGGGCAGGACCGTCCACTCCACCGCCAGTCGTCATGCTGCGGCTGCGGCTGGTCAGCTTCTTAAGCTCGCTGGCAAAGGAAATTACTTTCTTTTTGTCTTCCCGCACCACCTGGAAGAAGAAATAAATTAACGTTACTGAAATACAGAAAGAACATAGAGAAATGTGCAGGCAGTTTTTCTTCTTCCATAGTTTAACATCCTTAGATGTGCACTCTTGCTTCCTTTTTCATACTCAGGAATTAAATGATTATTTTATTGATCCATTTAGTCATGTCCTTTTCCTCACTCAGCATGTCTTAATTATTTAAAAAGAAAGAAACTAAACACTAATTAAAGATAATTGAACCTTTATTCAACGAGCCAGCTCATTTAAATATCTTACTTACAAACATGTCAGCACAAATGACCTCGAGTGTGAAAGGATGATTAATAAATGAAATAAATAAATAAATACAGACAGACATACAACATAGAAAACATTGGAACAAGATGAGCAGATAAAACTTAACACAGCACAGTAAATCACAAAAACACGGAGCAACAAAGCACACAAAAGCGCTTACAAACAAGGAAAGCAGCAACAGGTTAAAAAGCCCATACAATCCATCATGCAGGTGTTAAAATGCAACGGCGAGCATACAACATGGATTAACTGAGATGTGAATGAGCAGCATGAGAAACAGTTCATGCAAGCACATACAAAGTCGAAACATGCTCAAAGGAGTTATGTAATGCACATAAATATAAAAGGTAAAACACATGCAAAATAAAAAAAAAAATCTAGTAAGTCTCTAGCATTGGAAGTCAGCCATCATGTTTAGAGCTACCTGCTCTTTGAGTTTAAGAATGAACTTTCCCGCGCCGCGCCAGCGGCTCTGAGCTTGGTAGACACACTCGTGATCCAGCAGTAGCCGCTGCAGGGGCTTAGCGGTGGAGGACTTCTTCGAGCCGGCGTCCTTGGTCACTTCCTCCATTAGGACGTAGTCACATGGATTGGGATTAGATAGGATACTGCAGGAATACTTGGCCTTTGACAATGTCTGACCAGAGAAACAAATCAAGCCACTTTAAGGTTGGCAATACACGTCTTGCAAAGTTTCAAATCAAAGCTTAGAAAGGTTCTTGACTCTCCATACCTGCTGTATGATGTCCTGAGCAGTGCTGTAGCGCGGGGCCTTGATCACAGTGTGAGGCTGTTCTGGTGAAACTTCATGGACCTGGACGAAGAACATATCGTCCTCTGCTCCTCCTCCTGCTCCTCCTCCTCCTGCTCCTTCTCTACCTCCCACAGTCACCTCCTCCTCTCCCTCCAGCAACGAGTTCTTCTCATTTAAGTTCTGCAAGAATAAAGCCGCACAGTAACAGTAAATATATGCAGAACCCAGATTTAAACCAGCACCAGGTCAGTTTGATGCATGAAAATGTTTAATTAAACTAAGCTACTTTACAGCAATTAAGCTACTCTCCCTCCTATAGCAGAGTGCCTCTGGGTGAGGTATCACAAGGGTTGTTAATTCAATGCATCATTACTTATATTAAAAAAAAACACAAGGGGGAGCCATAGTCTACATGATGGGTCACAAAAAGTGTGTATCAAGTGCTTCACACATTGCGATTAAAGTGTTTTAAATCATTCAACAAATATGTTGAAAAATGCAACTTCCCTTTTTTTTTTTAAAAAGACACAGGTCCTTGATGCTAATAATATCCACTCTGAGATCAGTCTTATGATTCTACTACAGTAAGTTAGTCTCTGTGTGTACCTCCTCTCGTGTTTTGAGACAGATCCTCCCCACGTATCCCTCCTCAGAGTTCCAGCTGGAGACCAGTCTGACCACCTCCTCCTCGGGCGCAAGAGGACGATGCTGAGCACAGCGCTTCACCTCGCTGCGCTCCTTCAACAGAGGAACCTTCTCCTCGCACAGGAAGTACTGTGCCGGGTTTCCTGTAGATGCTACGACCTGCGTAATATATGACCCAAACGAAAAGCGAGAGACAAAAAAAACTGTGTGAGTGTGTGCGTGCGGGACTGCCTTTTGCTCAGGCTGCAATCTCATTATCCAAGCATCATGAATCTTTGCTTGCAAAGCACTAACCGTGTCCAGCAGCTGTTTGGCGGTCGTGTGCTCTGTAACACAGAACACAGTGAAGAGCTCAGGACCAGGCGCTGCGTACACCGTCACCCTGTGCTGCCGTGAGGCACGTGTCTCCTCTGAACTGAACAGCTGTGTGGAGAGCAGGAGAGGTGCGAGGCAGCAGGTTATTATGAAACATATCGTCAAGACATTTCTGCTTTACCCGACAGTCTTTAAAGCACAGTGGAGGCTGCAGTATCAAATGTAACCCCTGCATCTCAGAACTTGGAAGAGCTGACAAGTCTCACCAGCGATGAGGGAGTGGCGCCCCCTGTGGGACCGTCCTCTATTCTGCGGCTGAAGATAAACAGGCTTGACACTTCGAGAGATTCATTATGTTGTGTCCTCAACTGGACATGTCTGTAACCTGAAACACACAACAAGAAAATATACTTTGACTACACATAAACTGATAACACTGAATGGGCCGATAAAAACTAAAACAAAAAAACTGTTAAGCTCTTTGTAATGGGTTGAGTTAATTTATAAAATGTTTTGTTTACATTTAGCTTATGACACTGAGTCAGGACATAACAAGGCACATTAACCATACACAAGACAAGACACAGGCCGCCATTGTTTTGAATCGCATATATATATTCGCTGCAGACGTTGTAATTGATTTATACATGATTTTAATATTTACAGGTGCTCTTGCAGACAGCATCCTTTCTCCCGGTTCCATCTGTTGTGTCTGAGACTCCTACCTGGCTTCAAGGCCTTCAGAGGCAGTGTCCTCTGAGCGGTAGTCTGGGAACTGTTATTCTCCACTACGGCGAAGCGCAGGAAGCACATCTCTTCAAAGTGCACAGTGAACTGGAAGTGCTCACTCCACATGGGGTTGAGGGTGTTGCGGTGGATGGGTTTGGTGCGGAAGTGGCAGCTGTCGATGGACATGCCCAGAACATCCACCTCAATGCAGGGGCTGCCAGCGGTGTTACCGGGACAAACGTTCTGACCGGAGACAATCTGAAAGAGGTGTGATGATTAATGAGTAACGAGTAACACTTGCCGTTAAGATTCTTTTTACACTTTCCTCTGTATTTTCATTTCATTTGATGAAAACCCAAGCAGGCCAGAGGAGTGAAGTCACTCTCACGTGCAAACAAATCTCTATTTCATGTTAAGTATATTTCTGACACACACACACACACACACACACACACACACACACACACACACACACACACACACACACACACACACACACACACACACACACACACACACACACACACACACACGTTTTATAAGTGTGAGATCATCCCTCTTGTTTATATACTGCTGGTTTTTCTCAGAAAAAGCAAAGACAGCCACTGAACATAATCAACATAATCATAACTTACATTATGTTTCACTTTTATGCAAACAATATCTTTTTCATGACGTGAAATTAACTTTTCCCTGTTCCACTTCTAAAAAAGTTAAATGTCTGCTTCTGAGACTGTAATTTCTCTCGTTTTTTCAGTGACGAAGCAAAGATAATCTACAGTTTGCACACATGTACAGTGCATACATGAATATACTGTACATACAAAAAACTGATTTTGTGTGATAACCTTCAGGCCTTCATTGATCATTTCCACAAACAATGTGCAATGAGTGATACAAAATGATGAAAAGAAAATGATAATGCAATGCAGAGCTTTTATAAGGTCCTGTTCTCATTCACTGGTATATGGAATTACCCGGTGGCTCTCATGACTGTCAAATAATGAAAGCATATACAGACTATTTCACAATAAAACTGTCCAAACAAACCTACTTAAGAGTGGTTTGAGTGGTTTGTCTGCACAGTCATTGTAGCTATATGATGAATAGACATGAAACAGGCCAAAAAGATGTTAACGTCTTGAGACTTCAGAAACTGCACCATGCAAAAAAAAATCAGGGTACAAATAAATATCAAA
Source organism: Perca fluviatilis (assembly GCF_010015445.1). Lineage (NCBI taxonomy): Eukaryota > Metazoa > Chordata > Actinopteri > Perciformes > Percidae > Perca > Perca fluviatilis. The sequence continues at coordinate 15,330,924 of NC_053132.1, read as the reverse complement.
TATTGGGACACTTTTTAAAAATATGCATTTAGTTTAGGGCTGGGACGATTCGTCAAGGTAGTCGACTAATCGATTACGAAATTCGTCGACACAAATAATTTGCGTCGACGCATCACGCGTAGAAATCTAAAAATAACATGGCTGCCTCCAGCAACAGCGCAAGTATGGCTTCCTCGCATGTTCAACAACACGTTGAGAAAAAGGCTCGCACATGGGAGTATTTTACTCTTAATGCCAACAACAACGTGGTAGTCTGTAGACTTTGTAAAATGCCTCCCTGAGTCAGGATAACAGCAGCAAAACACCGTAACGCCGCCTTCACACTGGCAGTTGAAATCAGCTCCGATACGGCTTCGAAACGGCCGGAAGCCATTAATTTCCTATGGAGATTCGCAGACCGCATGCGAATGGGTCCGAACCGGGTCCGAACCATAGGTCCGAACGAGTGCGGTGCGAAAAAGATCGTGTCAGTTGGTCATCCGGATGCGTTCAAAAAATTGAACTCTTGCGAAAAGCTACGGACGGTTCCTATCCGACGGAAGTTAGCGTTGCTATGGTACTGATAAACAAACCTGCTAATGCTAATTGGTTAGCTAGCAACAGACTAACTATTAACATTATACCGCTATATCACATTTAACCGACGTGACATGTCAACGTTTACGTCAACTTTACTCCACGCAGCAGCCTTTCTATTTATATCTGTATAAGAGAGGTCAGAGAGAATCGGACATTCAGACACTTATCAGTCCTTCTAGTTGTTCTGCCATTTTTGTAAATCGCTTCCGAAGCTTTTCAACGGTGTAGTACGACGTCCGCTGGGGGCGTATTGCGTATTACGGAGCTGATTTCAACTGCCAGTGTGAAGGCGGCGTAAGTTCTGCTCACCTTTTTGTCCCTTTCCCTCCCAAGTAGAGTTTAGATTCTCTGCCTGAGCCCGAACTTGACCCACAGGCCGTGTCGGGCCGATATGTCCCGCCACTATCCTCGGGCCGGGCCGGGCACTTGATCAAGCATTTGTGTTTTTTTAATCATTACTTTATTAGCCTCATTGGTTGGGGAGAAAGCTATTCCTCTCCAGCTTCTCCTATAGCTCTGGGTAGATGTCTTGCACTGACTTGAGTGTGAGGTAAACTGTGCTATATCGTGTCTCCCCCATATGTAGCACTGTCTTTAATAATTGCGCAACCAGGCCAGATTTTTTCAGATATCTCACGAGTCCTTTATAACATCAGTTATAACGGTCCATGTATTAAAAAATTTTCGGGTTTAAATCAGTCTCGGGCTCATAATTCCAGTTAATGTGTCGGGCCGGGCTCGTACACAACATGCACGGGCTCGGGTAGGGTCGGGCTTGAGTTTTTTGGGCCGATCTAAGCTTTACTCCCAAGCATGTGTGATTATCAACATAGTGACATGGAATGTGTTCCCAGTAGTAGCTCAACGATACGTTAGTCCGTTGATTCATTTTAATGCCCCGCTATGACTTAACATTAAGCATCATCAAACGCTGTCATCGGCAGTGTTATTTATTTGGTTTATCATAATCATGAGTGACCCAATCGATTACAGACTGTTATATTACACACTTGCCTTATGTTGGATTTATTTGATACATCTGATTTCAAGTGTTGCTAAAACTGCACTTTCTTTTACTGTAAGATTAAAAGGAGAACAGCTTGGATGTTAAAAAAGAGCTTATTCATTATTTTACCTACTACTGTTTTAGTACTTACTCTCTTTGCACTTGCTCTGTTTACTTTTAAGTTTTTATTTTTGTATTCCTCCTGAAAGTGACTTTATTTTTTGGTTGGATTCATAGCCTACATCTGGCTTCAGGTTGCACTACAAATAATTTTTACTTGAACAGTGCAGTGTTAAACAATTTTAATAAATAGAGATTTATTTATACTTATTCAAATTTGTTTTGTATAGATTGTTAATAATTGAGCAATGGGAATATAATCGCTAATCGAAAAATTAATCGTTAGATTAATCAAAAAATTAATCGTTTGATTAATCGAAAAATTTATCGTTAGATTAGTCGACTAATCAAAAAAATAATCGCTAGATTAATCGTTTAAAAAACAATCGTTTGGGACAGCCCTAATTTAGTTTTCATCAAAATGAGAAAATAAGCTTTTTTTTTCTTTTTTAAAAGACATCAAAAACTATTTGCAAATGAAACATAAACATAAATAGCTATTTTGTGATTCTTCTTCCTTACTAAAGAAAATGAATACGCAGCACTCCTGAAATTGAAACAGAGTTTAAAAGAGGTAAGTGAATAAAAATGCAAATAGGCAGAAGGCTGAAGGTGTGAAACAAAAGGAGTAAGGGAACAAACTATCAAGGATAAAGTAGTCTTCCTGATTGACCGTCCATTCTTCTCCACATGTCATCTTAACTCACAGTGAGGGAATAGACGGCGGGGCTCATTTTCTCCACATCCCTCTCCATCGGACAGAACTGCTTATAGAGCGGACAGGTACGGTCCCAAAGCACCGCCGGCTTCAGGACGTAGCCACAGCCGCCATTGGCCTCAAACAGAGCTGTGTTTAACTGCATGGGCAAGTCTGGGAGGGAAAGAAAAGAGGGAGGTTATAATATTAACAAGCAATAATGAAAAACCTCAACTCCACCTTGAGGGCATTAGCAAAAGAGGTATTAAAGACAAAGATGATCCAGGGTTGGGTATTGTTAACGGCAGCGATTTTTCCTGTTTATTCCTTTTTGGTTGTTTGCTCTGATGTAGATCAACCAGACTGAAAGAATGTCCCATAAACAAACCTTGCATGTCTGATTGCATGTTGGGGTCTTATCACACACAACAGAGTGATCATGTTTTCCAAAAATAAACTTTTCAAATTTTCCAAAGGGAAAAAATGATTTGCAATAGAGAGAGTTCAAGAAAACATGAGAGGAGTGAACTAAAGGAAGAGCAAAAAAGGGATAGGGAGTGAGACAAGGCTCTAAAGAGAATAAGACGGAGGAGGACAAGAGATTCTTTTTAATGTCTTTTAGAGAAAACAACTTAATCTGTCAAAGGTCAGATGGCGAACACAGACAGCAGAGAATTCAAAAGAAAAGCAGAAATAAACAAGCAGTGGCGCACCTTGGGATCAACAATCCCTTAAAAAGAGCACGATACGGATCTAGAATCTGATAATCATGATAATCATCTAGAATTAAAGCCTTTAGGCATTTTCAAGGGTGTGCTAAGTTGTAAAAAGCTAAGCTATTATCATGAAGAGGAGGCCTTGAAGTTGTTTTCTATTGCATTACAAAGGAGGAAGATGATAAAGTAGAACAGAATATACACTCTCCTTTCTCTTCCACTAACTACTATTTGGGACCATCTGATATAAATATATACAATAAATTACTTATTTAACTAGAAGGGCACTTGGAGTGCAGACCTCCACAAGTCACGCCGTTTCACACAATGTTAATGCAGTGTGAATTCTCCTAGTCAGGAATTCATTCACAATGTTAAGGTAAAGGGAAAAATAATGAATGTAGCCGCCCCTATATTCGTATCTGCTCCACAATTGAATGGGTTCTTCATTGGCCCATGCTACACACTTCCACCAAGTTTCATGAAAATTATAGTAGTTTTTCCGTAATCCTGCTGACAAACAGACAAACCAACAAACAAACCGAAAACATAACCTCCCTAGCGGAGGTAACGTTTCCTTGTGAGTGACACAAACATTCATTGAACTTGCTGTTTAAGTTAGAAGTGATGTTCCTTTGCATACAAAGAGAAAACCGCATCTCTCCTCACCATCAGTCTGATAGTTGAGTGCCACCAGCTGGATACCGTGCAGCCAGAAAAGCAGAGGGTTAGGGTTTGTCGAGTCGATCCTGGTGGCTGCTGGGTACGTCCTGAGCAGCTGGCACACGGTGTGCTGGATCAGCTTCTGAGAGTAACGCCGGCACAGGCGCTTGGCGGCGTTCTCGTTGACGGAGGAGATGTGGTAGCACTTGGGTGTGCGGATGATGGCGCTGAGAGAGGTGGGGGGGTTGAGGATGGGAGACGTCTGCTGCTCCTCCCAGCTATGCCGCTCTACACCACCTAGAGGGAGGACAGAGAGAGAGACGTTTAAAGGCCTTGAAAACCAATTTGCTCACTCAGCCTCTTACTTTGAGCGATGTTGGTCCTACATGAAGAGCTAGAACTGCTCTTAGGACCAATTAGGATTCAGCAATATTTTATTTACAATCTGATGGTAGTTTTTGAGAGTGAGAGAACTCCTAATGAATATTATCTAAGGATGTTTTTCCCCAAACTTTAAATGTCATTGTTGCTTATTAAAGTTACAGTTGGTACCTTTCATAAAAAAAAAAGAAAAAAAACGTTTTGTCATATTTGCTCTAACTGTCTATATCTATAAATAAATCCTGACAGTACTAAATAAATTCCTCTGCCTCCTCCTGGTGCTCCTACTGGCATTAGAAAAACAACCAATCGGAGCCGAGGAGTAATTGATTGCCTGTGAACCATGGTCAAACTGAGAAACTAGCAGCGCTGATGAAATATGGATCAAGATTCTGTTCCTGCATTGCAGAAGAAGAAAGTCAGTATTTCAGTTCATCACAAGAATTGTATCTACTTAAATCCTCAACAGGCGTGCATTCTTTCATATACAGCCACAACAAATACTCTTGATACTCTGACTCCTTATGGTGCGGTGTTTTACAAGAAACTAACCTCATTTATCACTTCTAACCTATAATGGCATATTTTGTGCCGGCTTTGCACTGTGGCGACTGTTCAGCTGCTTATACAGTCAAATTATTCACATTTAGTCACACCCATTTTCAAAATATCACCTACACCTAAAAATGGAACAAAAATATGTATTAATATACAGTATGTGTTTTCCATATGTACACCCTCATACTAACAATTACCACCCCGAGGCCCTGCGTACCTTTCAAAGGGGTGCGGCTCTGGGTCACGACCTCTCCTGTTGTGCTGCAGCGAGCAGGAGCTGTGCCAAATATGGACTTCCTGGATTTTCCCCGGTCCTTCCCTCTGCCAGAGCCGGCTGGAGACAGCGTGGACAGGCCTGTGTTCCCACACACAAGAGGCAGACAGAGGAAAGTGGTCAATAATGCTACACAGCCAGACTAGAGACACCACACTTCATGTACATCAGTATTCACAATTTGTTTCGAAACATCAATACATTTTTCTCATTCATTTTCTCTAAATGCTGTCAATTTTTATCATATTGAGGAAGTTGGTCTGCTCCATCCCACGCATCACTCCAAGTGCATTTGTTTTAATGAGCACAGATGATTAGAGCTAATAGTTTTTGCCTTTAAAACAAGCTTATTTTTACATGAAGAATGCAGCATAGAAGCAGATAGATGCTTCCAATCTTTTCAAAGGTCTTGTTTGTTATGACTAATGTCATTAAAGGGTCATTTCGTTTTTTTCAACCTGGACATTATTTTCTTATGTTTTTGTATGTAAGTGACTGATGGGAACAACAATCTTTGAAATTGGTCCAGTATTAGGCGAGAATGCTGTGATCAGCAGCTGCAGCCCGTGCTGTAATGTAACCCTATGGGGCAAATTTGCATCTTCAATTTTGTCCACTAAAAGTGCTGTTTTTGCCACGGACATGCTGACAACATTATGGAAAGGATCCCTACGGAGATAGGCCTTTTAAAACCTCTTTAAGACCTTTTTGTTTAATCAGAAACAGCTCTGAGGTCGCTAGCGCTAAACCCACCAGACTCCATTTAAAAAAAATATATATATACTTTTAGCGTGTATAGAGCCAACCTATTTTCACATGTAATTCGGTAAACTAGGTTTATTTCAACCATAGCTAGAGTTGTGATTGTTGTTAAAGTGGAAACACAAACCAAAACGGCTTTTCATAGTTTTATTTTGTAACTGTCAACTTTGAATGAAGTGTATTTTTTACGATGATAAAATTACTGTATATTTACATGGAGTCTGGAGGCTTTTGCGAACGCAATTTCCTGGATGTTTTTATGTTTACAAAAAGGATCTTACACTTTAACAGAAATCCTTTCCATAATGTTGTCAGACACTTAGAATATTAATCTGAGCCTGTCAATGGCAAAACAAGCTCTTTTGTGAACGTAATATGAAGGTGCACAATTGCCCAATAACTTACATTGTAGCTTGTTTCGCTGACTGCCGACAGCCCCGGTCTTGCTTAATACTGGACCAATGTCAAAGATAGTTGTTCCCAAAAACCTAGAAAAATATGGTCCAGGTTGAATAATGAAAGTTACCCTTTGAGTTACTAAAAATTAATGCAAAAATACTGTTCATCTTGAGCTATTTTGTATTTGGTGTAAAATCTCTGTCTTGAAAATATTTAAGATGAGAAACGTGCAATGCATTTTCTGAATTAAGATGAGTTAAATGTTTGCAGACAAGTTTTTAGAAGTAACATGTCTGCAACCAGTTCAGAGAGCGGAGAGTAACAACCAGTCTGCTGTCTGAAATGGGCTATTTGCCCTGTCTTCTCTTTCTCAGATCTCAGGTCATTGGAAACAGTAAACAAATAAAATACCAGTGGTAACACAGGAACGTTTATAAGGGCAAATGTCATGTAAAGAAAAGAGGAGACAAGCAGAGAAGAGGACACTTGAGGGAGGAAAGAGGAGATAAGAGGCTGATATTTAAACAAAAAGAAATATTTGAGATAAATGGTAGCACAGAATGAAGATAGATCCCAATAAAGAGGAAATACAAGACATTTTATGAGGATACAGAAAGCAAAGTCAAACATCCTAAACTGCTGAACAGAGAGCATTGTCATGCATTTAAAATGAAACCATTTTAAAATGTTGACATATCACCTTGTAGCAACAGAGTTAAAAGTGGAAGAAACAGGGAAGTGACATGTGACAAAGGCCCATCAAAGTCGATCAAATTCGAAGCTTGGGTACTAACTATTCTCAGCCACCAGGACATCCCAAAAACATTTCCTTAAGGGACAGTACAAAACAACGCTGGTGTTTGTTGTGCTGCTCTGGGACTGACAACACAATGAAGTAACCATATCTTCCCCATGGGGAGAAAAGGATTCATCATCTCTGTGGGTGTCCAGTGTGGGAGAGGAATGGAGTGTAACACTGGGATATTAAATGTCTAGCAATGAGGAAAAAAAAAAATATGGGGAAAGGTTTGACCCCTTAAATATAACATGGGAGTGGATTAGACTGGGACAAGACGGGAAAAAAGAGGATAGCATGTCAAAAGTAAAAGAGGTGAGGATGGAAGAAAGATTGTGACAGAGAATAAATCACATTGAATCTGTGAGATAGAAAAAGAGCTATGTGTGTGACAAAGAGACTGAATGATGAAATATTCTCTACCAGGAAATTTCACAGCCTGGCAGTAGATGATGAGGTCAGACAGCTCCTGGGCAATCTGTCGACTCTCCTTCTTGTTCTGAGGAAGGTAAAACTCCTCGCCCAGCTCCATGTCAAACACCTAAAGGTGCAGGTAGACACAGGACACAGACAACACTGTAAACATTTTACTTAAAATAAATTACTTATAAACAGTGGCTTGAATCCAAATTACCCACTGGCACCTAGTAGCTATGAAATGGGCTTCTTCGTCAAGATATGTTATACTGTAGTTCCCTACCTTTCCTTTGCTCTGTGTGGTGCTATCAGACTTCTTCATCCTCTTCGGTATTTCATCAACGGGTTGCTCTTCTTTGTCTGCTGAGCTCTTCCCCTCTGGCTTGTCATCCAGGATGTTATCTATTTAGGAAAAACAATGAATTATAGTAGCTCTCAGGTGTTAATAGGTGTTCAGGAGTACTGTGTGTAGCATGGATCTGGCAGAGAATGTTTCGTGGGTGAATCAAGTGTCAAAAACAAACAAGATGAATATGCAGTGCAAATTAAAAGTATCATTGGATCATATACAAACTGCAAACAGTGAAGAACCTGGGGGAAACTGAAAGAAATGCAACAATGATGGTTGAGTGTGACAGGTTAAGATACCTGCCAATCAAGCAAGCCCGCCCCCAATCGCAACTCTTTTTAAGGACATGGACATTTCTTAATAAATGTAATTCCTGCACACCATCTCAAATCCATAAAAAAAAAAAAAAGTATATTAGCATAGCAGACAAAATTTAATCCAGTTTAGTTGAGGCAAAAATTGTTCTGACAAACATCCAGCCTTGATTTAAAATGTATTTGCTGAATAAAAATGCATTGGAGTTGATATATATTGACTTTGTATTTCAAAAGAGGTTTTTCTTGACTTCAAGAAAGTCAGAAAATAGATTTAACTGCAGCTTAAAAGGTACTTCTGCATTAGCTTCAGCTGCATAGATAACTTACACAGTCTAATGGACAGGATAGTGACATGTGATGAATGAGATCACAAACATGTTGTTGGCATGTTTCCACATACAATTAATTATAATAATATACAGTGTTTCTGCATTTCATTCAGAGATTAGTTATGCATTTTAGATGACTGCAGGTGGGGACAATTACAGGATAATTATAAGGGGAAAAGCAATTTTCAATATCCCTGACTACTTGCAGAGCCCATGAGCAGGCTCTCAAAAAAAAGGGCACAAAGGCCCCTCCTCGTTGATATTCAAAGCAATGTCTATCAACTGTAAACAGGAGCAACAGTAGGGAGTTATTCCCTTTGCTCCTGTTCCTCCTACACATTCATCGCAGCGAAAAAACACAGAAAGAAACATATCAGCTCGAAAAGGCAGAAGCTTTTTATCACAGAAAACTTGTTTAATTCCTGACATTTGGAATCTTGGCCTTTGAAAAAGGTTTGGCAACAGAGTTGACCCTGGATGTCACCCTGTAGATGGTAGCCAGAGAAGTGAGTTGGGCCAGACTGTGACTGGAAGGAGCTACTGTTGAACAAGAGAAGGTGGCAACTTGGCAGTTTGGTGCTCAAGTGTTTGTATTAACTGGGCCAGCTGATGCTAAGTAGAAGCATGTAGGGTCAAATGGAGACAGTCGAGGGTGGAGTGTAGTTTATGTAGTCAGGATATCTTGCTAGCTGTCTGAGTAATGGTTAATAGTTTACTGAGAAAAAAAGTAAGTATCAAAACAGAACCACTCTATGAGGTTTATATGAGTGAAATGGTTTTGAAAGGTCTTTGACCGGTAAATTCTTCCGACAGGGACAAGCAGAGGGCAGGGATCAGGAGAGAGCAGTCCTGGGACTGCGACCGGGACAGGGTAGTTTCCCCTGGTCAGTTGTTTAGTGCGGGGGCAGTGTAGGGCCTGAGAAACCAGATGGCTTTGTTTTGTTTCCCTGATGAGCCTGCCCAGCCACTGGCGAGGTCACAGACAAATACAGTACGGGGGGGGGGGGTGGAGGTGATGTGAAAGAGAAATCATGCTAATACTGACTGAAATTAATGAAATGTGTTTTTTTTTTTAATCATCGATTTACATATCTTTCAAGGACAGTCTAAATGTAGAAAGTATGGTCCCATCTGGCCCCCACTCTATACTTCATTAATACAGCAGAGTTGTACAAATAATTCCTGAAGATATACTGTAGCTTGCGTTAAAAACATATTGTAAAAAACAGCAGGTCAAACACAAACAACTTTTTTTTTTTAAAACAATATCCAGATTACTCTAGTTATTGTGTTCATGACAGAAATTTGGTTTAGAATAAAAGTCATTTTGGATGATGGATACACAAAGTGCATATTAACAAAGTCACAAGAAAAAATGCTGGAGCAAGCCGGTAGTTAAGCATGTTGCATTACTGCACTTACATAATGGTGATGAAACAAGTGTACATCATAACAAACACTCCTGACGTCGCAAAGCATCCATTGTTAGCAATTTAGCAGTGATAAATGTACTTGGGGCCCACCCAATTGTGATTCTAAAAGCTTTATGAATAATAGCGACTACAAAGTAGAGCAGTCTTAACGTCTGTACTAAAGAACACACATGGTTGTCCTTATTTTATGAGCTACATTGGAGAATGAGGGAGGATGTCTTGTAATTGAGAAGAGGTCATCCTCAGTGTTAGCACATTAATTATAGCTCAAAACGTCAAACAACACAACTTCCAGAATATGTTTTACTATCAAACGGATTAGATGGAAGTAGTTTTAGTTTTTACTGGGTTCCAGATATAATAATAATAATAATAATAATAATAATATGTAGTGGTTAAAATTTGAACTGCTGCTTACCATGAACGATAGGTGGCTATGCTACAATGCATTAGAACATAAGCTGACGTCCACAAAAAGCAGAAAGCTAGCAGCTGTTACAGTATACGGGCAACGATGCAGATCACTAGTGCATGTCTACATACCAGTGTTTCCTCCGTAGTTATTCTGCAATGATAGACAACCACAGCAAGTACATTTGCAACAAGGAGCCATAATTTCCCCTTAAAACCCAATTTCAGGGTCAAAATCTAAATGTAGCATTTCGAGAAGCCATTTAAGATACCAATCTACAAAGATGATCAAGAACTAAAATTAATCAGCGAAAGACCAACAGCTACCACCACAAAACAAAATTAGATGGAAACACTGGTACATAGAGAGGCGCATCAGAGCCGTGCATTTACCTTCCAGGCCATATGAGGCAGTAGAGGCTGTGAGGACATCAGCTATGTGGAAAAACAGGCAAGATAAAATAGGAAAGGAAGGGAGTGAGAATAGATGATAAAGTAAAAAGAGACTTGAGTGTTTGAAAGAAAAAAAAGAGACTGATTTAAGGGCTACAACATAAGAATATAAATAGAATTGATGTGATATTTTAACCACAGCATCCATGGAAATCTTCAGTTGAGTTTTTGTGGTAGTTTTGTGCTTGAAATGTGTTTCCAGGGATCATAAACCCCATTGCATTTCTCCTTACCATCTGATAGAGACTCATAGTCGTAGTCGTACTCGTCTTCTTCCTCTTCCTCTTCCTCATTGGTGTGGTTTCCTGGCGAAGTAACCCCTGGTGACCCATTGCTAGCCTGGGCCTGCATGTGGGCCAGCTGGTGAGCCTGTAAAAATGGTTAAAATATTGTACAGGTGAGTGCATGTAAAAAAAAAAAAAAAGACCTAAATAACAAAGAAATCCTTTATCTGACATATGATCTATTTCTACCCATTGCCTGTAAATGCACAACCTCTTATCTGCAGAGAATCTATAGTGTTTGTATATACTGAATCAAATTATGTGTGCTAGGTAAACTGAGTAAAAATGTTGTCATGAGGTGTACATTTGAGCACATTAGCATCCATTATTTATGTGGCAGCACTCTAATCAACACTGCTAAATATTGAATGCACTAATGCTACCTGACAAATATAAATTATGTAAATGTTTATATATGTGTGGACAGGATGTCTTTCTTCCTTTTTGACCTTCTGTTTGAGTATGTCCACCGGCGCCTGGTGTGCTTTGAGCTTCTTGTTCTTGAGGAGGATCCTCCCCCGCAGCTGCAGTGGCGACGGCAGGTGAGGGTCATCGCTGAAGTCACTTTCAAAGAGGAAGCGAGTCACGAGCCGTTCCCCGAACACTGTCTACAGGATAAATATTCAAACGTGATAGACTGTCAATAAATGATGTCCAATTATGTCAGGTACAGACCGGAATGTAATGTGAAGTGAGATGAGTGGAAAGTAAAAGTGCTTTTATCAATGCAAAACAACATTGCAAATAAACAACCCCATGGGGACGTAAGCTGGCCAGAGCCAGTAGAGCTGTCTCAACATGAAAGATTTTTTTTTTTCCTTTCATCAAGCCACTCAGAAGATAGTCTCCAGGGAGGATAGGACGCTGGGAAGTTTTGTTAGATGAAAGCACAATGACATTCCATGATGTATCTGTCGTGCCCAGATACTGTATGTGTGGCTCTGAGTATACAACTTAAAAAAGGGACAGTTGTAGCCTGAATATTAGAAAAGAGTTCGCCAGTTCGAATGCCCGCAGCAGCTGAGAAAATCTGGGCATCGAAAACGAATAAGTGGAGTTCTACTCTTGCTCAACCTGCTGACACAAGTGCCACTGAGGAAAACATTCCCAATTGGAGGAGTGTGGTTGTACCAGAAACTAGACTAAGGTACAACCACACTTCTCCAATTGGGAATGTAAACCAAGGTGTAGGTGCACTTTTTTAACATACATAAACCATGGCATTCCCGAAAATAGAGCATGTGTGCTTACAAAAACTATCTATAAAGTTTTAGTGTTCCAATGAAACTACACTTGTATGGATTTCGAGGCCACTTTAAAATGCTTAAAAAGGTTGTATTATGGGATCTGTACTTTCACTGAAAAATAGCACTTAATTTGATGTGACTGGTGACTTTCTTCATACACACAAACTGCTCTGTAACTAATCAGAAAATACCAACAACATCCGAAAAAAGTTCTATCTATATTTGTGCGATGTCTGAATTTCTGACATAGCTGCTGTCATACCTTGAAGATTTCAGCCATCTTGCGCTGCTGTGGAAGGGAGCAGTGGTTCTCTATGGACAGGATGACGGGCATGTCCGAATTGACAAATGCAGACCGGTTTACTGCTTCCACCACATCCTGGAGGATCATGGGAGAGATTTCATTCTTAGAAACAGCGCTCCAAATCAAATATGAAACAATTAAACTCTATGGAAACCAATACTAATGAGATTTACTCAAATAGCACTTAGATTCATCCTCAAATAAAATACATACATACATGGGTGTTTGAGGGCTCTGATTAGTTACATAAAATAAATAGTATTGATATTTCCCTTAAAGCAACACTATGTAACTTTTAGCCCTACAGGTTGTCTCATTGGAACTACAACTCGCGCTTTCCGACGCAAGTTGTAGTTCCAATAGCCGCTTTCCGACCGGAGGGATTTTTGCAGTTCCTAGAACATAAAATTCCTAGAACTCTTTTTTTCTCGTGTTCCGACTGGACCAATTTGGGGATTTTTAAGTTCCTCTGGCTGCAGTTCCTGTAACTCTTTCAGCTCCTACTTCAGGGCAGGGTCTTTTCGCTGTTCCCTTTTCAGCATAGGGACCTAGGTAAATGAGGGTCGGGTTTCCGGTACAGACAGACCAACAACGGGACAATTTTAACAATTTTCGCCATCTTATTCATCACTAAATTCACTTCTGACAACGTTTTAGGCGCAAAATGAACTGTTAACATTTCAAATATAGGCAGTCTTGCGAAAAGTGATGCCGAATTGACAATTTGCTTCAAAGTTTTCGGAGGTGGGAAGCTCCATGAAGTGAGGCGACAGCCAGCAGGTGCCTTCCCCGGCCGCAAGCTCGTCACTCGGCCAGTCCTGCTCAGAAACCCCGCTGTAAGCCGGAGGTCTCTCAGACCGCTCTCGTAAATAAGAGGCTTTTATTTCGCCGTTGACGGTTCGTTTGTTCAAATATCACAACACATGTCCATCATAAGATTAACGGGAACCTGTGGTAAACTGTCTTTTCTGAGTTAAACTCCACAAGCATGCCCTGTGGGCTTGACAACCTCGCTATCCGGCCGTCACACACACATGTCCACAGTGCAGCCGGCAGAGGCGGGGGAGAGAGAGAGATACCCGTTTCTCTTCGGGAGACTTGTTTAAATTATGACAAATGCTAATGCTATATACATTAGATTTAGTATTTAGTTCATACATTTTTGGTGTATTTTTTTTCTGATTTTAACGCTATAAAGACCATTGCCGTGCTTGCATCACTCTCTTACCCCTCCTATAGTCTTTATGGCCACTTGGCCACTGCGAATGCAAATGGGAAAAACGGTTTTGGGGGAGACTAGTTAGTAGAACTGCTTAGAAGTGGACTTTTCCTATAACTACGTTCCTGTAACTACTTGGTCGGAAAGCGGCTAATGAGACAACCTGTAGGGGGACCGTCCCCCTACAGGTTGTCTCATTGGAACTACAGCTGCCGCTAAAAGTTACATGGTGTTGCTTTAAGAGCAACCAGCTGGTGAACTGAGATCAGCTGATATGCGTTGTAAAATGTTTGTTTGGTTTACTGAACTAATGGAATTTCTGCCTTTCTACTTTTGTCAAAATAAATACATCAAACAGCAGTACTATTGTGTTTTGTCTCTGTTGTGGTAAAAAAAAAAAAAATCAATCATTGGACATCTCTTTTCTGAATGTAATTTCTAACCTTGAAGGGTATTTTAGTGGTAAGTGTGTGTCCATGATAAATAACTGGCATGCCATCATCTCCATCCCAGCAGTCCAACTCAACGCTCCTACAGCCTTGCAGCAGCACCTGGTGAAAAATTCCATTCAATGATCATGTCACAATAATGCAAAATAGCAGTTGTGGGTCCAGAAAACCCTTAAGTACGGCTCAAATAGGCAGAAGGCTCACTTACTTGACTGTAGAGCTCAACAGAGGACTCTCCTTTGAGCTGGTGTCCAGTCAGATAGGTGTTGTGAGAAGACTCAATGTAGTAGTAGGACAGAGGGTACTGCAGCTCCTCCGGGTTCATCTGGGATTCCTCATTACGAGAAGCAAAGTTCTCCTTATCCATCAGAAACCTGGTAAGGAGAGAGGGACGGTTAGATAATACTACATAATGCTATCTATCGAAATCACGATTTGAAAGAATGCGATTAGCTAATCGTAAAGACCCCGATTATTCAAATGTGCAATATCTAGTTGTATTTGGTGATGTTTGGTGTAACATCTGGTTTAACATTTTTTATTTCTATTTTTATCATTATTACTGTTTTTTCATAAGATAAATGCTGGAATAATATTACATACATAAATGTTTACAGAGATGTGCTATTTTTTTATTACTTTATTTAACATGACTGTAGAAGGACTAAAGGAAAGGAAAAGGTTTACAGGAAAGTACTATTCTAACTTATTCTAACTTTAGTTTTAGTGATAAATGTTCTGTGTTTGACTGATTAATGTTCCATGTGTATTAAAAGAAAAACACTTATTGCTGGCAATTCATATCTACGGTATATTTTCATCCTTGCATAAGAATAAAGAGCAGCTTTGATGGTGTCTCATGTTATTATGCTCCACGATATGTTTTATCTGTTACACAGTGAATATTAAAAACTTTAGCAAAACTTTTTTTTTTTTTATCGCAAATCGGATCGTAATCGCAATATCTGGCAGAAAAATTGCAATTAGATTTCCCCCCAAAGTTGTTCATCCCTATTGCTATTGCACTGATTACAATTAGCAAGCAATCACTGATATGTTTATCAAAATGTTAAAACATAAACTTGAACTTGCGCTTTTTTATGATTTTTTAATTGTGTTTCAGTGCCGACACGAATACCGTATGCAATGTATTTAAAATTTTGCTTTTACTATACCTTGCAAAGCCTTCAAATGACATCCAACCCATCTGTCTCATGCTTGAAGAGGGCTCAAATTTCTGCAAGAGAAAAGCATAAAAAAATGAATTACCATTATTGACCAACAGTCCCTTTTCCTTCCAGTTTTCTTTTTTTTTTTTAAAGTGCTGTCCTTACATTGGTTCTTACATGTTTATCATCCCTCTAGGCTTCAGACTCTACCTGTATAATGCTGAGAATCTCATCGTAGCTCAGGTGCTCTCTCTGACAGTTCACTAGGAAGTCGTTGAGCTGAGGAATAGCCAATCCCAAGACGCCTAGTGATGCGTTTTCCACTCCTGTACCGTTTGTCACGATGCTGGCTGCTGCAATGGCATCTGAGATCTGCCTCTGGTTGTCAGACATCTGCTGCCTCGTCCGGATGAACAGGCCAAGATCAGAACCATTGCGGGTTAATAAGTCTGGAAAAGAGGAAGAGATTAGCGCAAAAGTAAGGGAGATCCAATGGTTCACATTTTTTTGACAGCTGGCAATAAATAAAAGAATGCAACTGTTTGTTCTTATACCGAGGTCTGGCTGTAGCCCCGTGTCTTTGTCGTCTATGCTGAGGTTGGTGTAGAGAGGAGCAGACTCTGGACTTGAACGACTGCAGGGGACAGCAAATGTGTCAAACAACTCCTTCAGGTCCTTCCTGCTTCGGATACTGTGAAGGAAACAGCACAGTCCCATTTCAGCCACTTTAGACTGACAAGCAGTTTACTTTAGGATTTTATTCCAATTTCACGCCACAGATACACCCAATTACAAATACATTCAGACTTTCATTTGACATATCCTCTGTTGTTGTAATATTTTGTTTTCCTGCCAAGGCAGGTGTCATGAGTATGAGTTTGTCTCAATGTCCTTGATAACAAACTAATGCAAGAGCTTAAAGGGTTGTTAATTAGCCACTGGACAGACAATGGTCAGATGGCTAATAAAATAATAAGCAGGATTTTTGAGAAGCTGATCTGCTGAAGTACTGCACTTCCATTTTCTCTGTGTGGAATTTTAAAGGAAAAACTGCTGGGCAGCAGATGAGAGGATAAATTACAATCTAGAAAGAAATGTAGGAGGACTGGTATGTGAATAATCCACTGCTTATCAAAGCAAAACATTTGCATCATCCTTTCATTTGACAGGGAAAAATATAATATAAGCTAAATATTATACAGACATGGGCATGATAACCTCGAGAAGCATTTGTTGAATTTGTGTTACCATACTGCCTTTAGCCGCTATTGATCAGAACACAATAATTATATAAGAGGAGGTAGTGAGATGGCAGAAATAAACCAAATATGTACAATGTACATACTGTATATCAAAGCTTTAGACCATTACTGAATTTCGGATGATTACATATAACCAGAAAAATGTGTTTGATCAAAGTTTTAGATCAAACTGAAACATATTTAACAAACTTTTAAAACTTAAAATGAAGTCTGCCAAGCTTGTATGTGAATATCAGCTTTAGGGACAATATCTTACTCCACTGATACTACAGTGCACTAACAATGTAAAAAAAAAAACAATAACAGGATCTACTGTAGTAGACACATTTTTGGTATCTACCTGAATGACTTGAAGAGCTCAACGAACTCGATGAAGCTCATCGAGCTGTCAGAAATCATGAGATTCTGGAAGCCTTTGAAACAGCCTTTACCTCGACCGTGCCACGACCTGCTGCTCCATGCCCTACAACCCACAGACAAAAGGCTACATATTTAACCTGACTGAAAAAGGAAAATGTCAGGCTTTAGTCAGACTTTCACACTAGGGGTGCAAGATATATTGACTCAATATCATTATCGCAATATCACGTTGCGTAATATTATATCTAGGGGTGCAAGATATATCGACTCAATATCGTTATCGCGATATATCGAAAGTGTTGCAATAAGCATGCAATATTTAGTTTATTTTGTCCCGTCCGTTGGCTGTGTGGCTTAGTTGTGTTTGATTTAGAGGCCGCTTGAAACGCTATAATGATCATGTTTCATTGGCCAGTCACCGTGCCACTTGCACATGTTAGTGCACGTCAGCGCACGGGTCCACTACGTGACAAACCCTATGTAGCGTACCACGTGTGTGCATATTCCGACTGAGTGACGGTGTAAGTGAAGAAATAGATAGAGACAACAAAACGGAACGAATCAGAGAAGCAAAAGAAAAGTTGTGTCCTGTTCTCTTTATTTATTTTATATTGTACAACCAGTAAAACATATACACATGTTGTACCAGTCCAATATGACAATAGGTCAGTTGAAATAAACCTTGTGTTGTAAGAAGACTTGTTTAATTTGTTATGAATCGCAATATTCATAATCAATATGGCAATATCATATTTTGTCAATATCGTGCAACCCTATTTCACACCTCCTATCCTGGTATACAGTACAGTACATACCCTGGCTGTGACTTGGCAGTTCCTGAGAGGATCGGAGAGGATTGCGGGCGGGAATGGTTGGACCCCGCCATGCTGGAGGAGGAGGAGGAGGAGGAGGAGGAGGAGGAGGAAGATGCTAGCAATCCAGGACTTTTAGTGGATGAGAGGGAAAATGGTCCAGGGAAGCTGTCCTCTGTGGAGTCAAAGAGGACTGAGGGTAAATGCAAATCATACAGACAACACAGTGCCATAGGAAATGCCCTGTGAAGATTGTTTTTTTCTTTAAATTAGGTTTGTGTAGTCTTGTGGGTTATTAAAATATAATACATTTCCTAGGCATATCCTTCTACAGATCTTTGATTATTTGTTTGAATTAGCTCCGTAAAATGTCACCTGGATCTTCTTGGTCGATGCTGTCAGACTCCGGCCCGTTTCGATACAATCCCTCCTTACAGCTCCTTGTTTTCCTGGAAACCATCTCGTCATCTGTGGCATCCCCACTGTCTCCCTGTGTTGGGTGTGTACACACAAATGTTAAAAATAAGGAACTATTCAGTATCAGAAACTACATCTGTGTGAGTCTGTAGCTGTAACAAGATACTGCAGATCAAGAACGAACTGTGAAATGGACCGGAGTCTTGCCATACTGTATGTGTAGTGTACTGAACAGTTGTATTATTAGAGAAACACGCAGAAAACTGGGAGTTCTGTAAAAGCTCCTAACATGTCAAAACAGTGGGCTATGATGGTGGAAACCCAGTCAGCAAACTGTACCTGCCACACACAGAAGTTTTGCTCTGCTCGCTCATTGTTGTTAATAGTCTTGGCTAAATGTAGTGTCAAAGACACAACAACTTGCACATGTACTGACCCTGACGAGGACCTTCTTCTTCTTCTTGGTCTTATCATTGATGCTCAGAGGGCTGTTTTTCTGGGCAGCAGATTTCTCCACTCCACCTGTACCCATGTTCCACCTCCGCCCACCAAACAGCTCAATGGCATGAGCAAGTGTAGGGCCTTCATACCTGCCATCCTCCTAACAGAGACAAACACAGACACTGAGGATTTCATGGACAGGAAGGAAGCAATGGGTTAAAAAAGGCAAAGTTTAGCTTAGGACTACTTATCCCTTACTTTAAGGCAAAGATACAAAATCTTCATTTAATCTAATATCAAAGTTTTTATATTATTGTTTGTGTGCTGCATACATTTTTATGACCATAGAAAATGGAAGTTGTTCAAAATGACTAATGGCATTATTTCACATGATGAGCAGTCTTCCTCTAGTCTGGTTGACACCAGACCCACTCTCAGTTGTAACTGAGAGTGGGTCTGGGCAAGCTTCATTCACAGCCCATTTCCAAAGGGGCGTCACCAACGGACGCCGCTCAAATGTCTCTGGGCGCAATTGGATAGTCCTTCAACCAATCAGACCAACGATCCGGGTGATGTAGCAGAATCAACGGGTTGCTGCACTTCAGGTGCCCGTCATGTTGAATGTAAACAAAAAGCTGCTTACTGTCACTGCGCGATCGTCATCGTGTAAAGCCTGCCTCAACGGTTGTGATTGGTGCCTCGATTTGGAAAAATTGGAAATGGGCGTGAATGGGCTCTTGGCCAGACTGACTTGCAGAGCAAATCTCAAATTTTCCAGAAGTTCATCAGGGTTTTCCCAGGCTAGTGTTCCTCAGGCTCTTTGGAATTTTGAGGCTCTTTCAAAATATTTTAGGGACAAGTTTGGGCTTTCAGATTTAAAGCACAATGAAGAAAAAGAGAAAAAAACACCAATAATACTTTGCTTTCACTTTATCCTATACCACCTATGGTCCACCTTAAATCTAAGCATACATCCAGGGCTGGGCAATATATCAATATCGTGATATGAGACTAGACATCGTCTTAGATTTTGGATATCGTAATATCGTGATATGACGTAAGTGTTGACTTTTCCTGGTTTTAAAGGCTGCATTACAGTAAAGTGATGTCCTTTTCTGAACTTACCAGACTGTTCTAGCTGTTCCTATTATTTGCCTTTACCCACTTAGACATGATGTCCACATTACTGATGATTATTTATCTAAAATCTTAATGTGAAGATATTTTGTCAACGCACCAATTGTCAACCCTAGAATATCGCCGGAATATCGGTATCGAGGTATTTGGTCAAGAATATCGTGATATCTGATTTTCTCCATATCGCCCAGCCCTGCATACATCGATGGGGGAAACAAGCATATCTTCAAGAAAAGCATTGCCAAGGAAACATCCAGTTCAGAGCTTACCTGATACAAACTGACATACTGCTTTCTCAGCCACTGCAACCTTTGGTCAGGAAACTTCTTTAATTTTCTGGTTGCATTCACCAACTCTGACAGGCCTTTATGAAGCATCTGTGCCGTGTGGTTGGGGGCCACAAAGTGCAGGAGTCTAGTGGCAGTAGTTAGGAGATTAGTTGAAATATTTAGTAAACAGCAAGGTGTTTTACAGGCGTACCAGTGTAACAATGCATTGGTGTTCAAAAAGTGGATTTCAAAGCAGGGTGCTGGTGGTAACAAGGCACTAACCTGTTGTCGGTGGTACTGAGACCATAGAGGAGGCTAAGACCATTTTCCTCCACTGTCATCTGGCTCAGCTTGTTCTGCAAACATACAGCATGAACGTCCACTCCCTGATGACCCAGGAACACTGCCTGTAGATTCAGATAAACACAGTATTATGAGTGCAATCTAATTCGTGACTGTCAAATGCTATTCAAACGCAAAAAGGGATTACCAATCCTACAATATAATTCAATATCGCTTTCAATGTAAATTTGAGAATTCTGAGTAGTAAATGATCATATCTGAAATAATGGTATCAATGTGAACTTAAAGAAAAAGCTAAAGACATAATTTTTTTAAACCTGTTTTTGAATAAAAAATGTTTTCAAACCTTCACCACTCCGAGGTCCAACAGGCCCTCTGCTAGTCCTGCCAATACAGTCTGTCCTAATCCCAGTGGCTGCTCTGTAAGGGCAGCCCCTCCGCTCTGAGGCTTACCTGCCATAAATCAACACATTTACGATATGTATGAAATGTAGTTAAGGCATAGGAAATTAAGCACTTGTGCAACATTTACAACCAGTTAAAACTGTATGTGTTACAAAAGACATGGTGCTTACCTACTGTGGATAAACACATTTAAATTATCTTTAAAACATAATGGTAAATGGTCTCACTGCTGGAAATTATATTTACAACTACAGCCTGGGCAATACAAACCTCAAAGTTCAACTGAAAAGTTTTATAAGCAGATTTGTTTACATTTTCACATTTTTGACATATCTGAACAAATAATTGACGGCAAATGGCAAACGTAATGACAAGCGGTTCCCAGCAGAGGAGAGATAGCCATGTCTTTTAAATTATACTGAACCCTCTCTGTCACAGTTTACCCCAGGTGAGTGTTGTGTTGTCAGGTTGTAGTCGCAGCAGACAGCGAGCTGTGAGGTGGCTGTCCTGGTCGTAGTGGATGACTGTAGCCCCTTGCAGCAGAAACTGGTGAACGTCTGGTTGTAACGACAACACGTACCTTAAAAATAAAATAAATAAATAAAAAAAAGTGTGAATGGTCTGTTGAGCTATCTACGTGTGTTTGTGTCTAAGAGTGTGTATGTGCTGTTTACCAGGGAATGAGCTCAGTGCCATGGCTGAAAGCTCTGTGTGTCTCCTCCGTCCCCTGAAACTCAACCTCTTTCACCACCGGCTCAGACGACAAGTCGCCCTCTAAATCCGACAAGTCCCCCACCGTGAATCTGAAGATGGGTAGAAGTTGGGTTTCAAGAGCAGAGATTCAGTGTGAGATCGGGGAAAAAGTTTGAGAAACATTTTTTTTCTTCTTTTTTTTAATGTGAATTTCAAACTTTAATGATTTCCACAGGAATTTGTAAAATGTTTTTACATTTAATTTCAAGTACTGCAGCAAATGAGGTAAAGCAGTTATTTAAAAAGAAATGCATTGAGGTCCAGTCAAAAGTAAGAAAGTACCTGCATCTACAGTAAGACACAGAATGTACTCTGTACTGTAATGCATCAGTTGAACAAGCAAAAAAAGCATCATGCATTTGTCATTGCACATTCCTTGACTGCAACTTAAACCACGTTGACGTTAGGCAGCATACTCAAACTACACTCTTATGACCACTTACAAGACATGGTTTGATTCTGGCGGTGTCCTAAACGAATGGGAACTAGAATGGGAGAAGGGGACAAAGAAGGAGCAGAGGAAGTGTGAGCCGAATAAAGAGCGGACAGAGAGGTTTCTACACAGAAGTTAGAAGAAAAATAGCAAAAATGGGACGGCAGCGGAAAAGATTAGGAACACAGGAAAATAAGTCCTAAACCTCTTTGAGTAAGAAATATAATATTTATCAGTATCCCAGTACAGACAAATGAAGACTATACTCCTAGCCAAAATTAAATAAGAGTTGTTATCCTGCGCTCTGATGTGAAATAATAACTCAGTCAGAGAAAACTGTCCAAAAAAACCCTGAGAAGATAAACCAGGTTTCCCTAATACAAACACCACAGGACAAGCTCAAAATGAAATAAGTTTTCTCACAAAATTGTAGGTTAGTGTCCAACTTCCATCTTGTGCTTTGAGCAACCTGCCACCAATGTGCTAAAAGGTACCAGAGCTCTGTTCCTTCCTGTCAGGAAACTAACCGGTTATCTTTTATCTCTGTGACACAGGGGTTTATGTGACCATCACCTCATCTCAATAACAATCTGAAAATGTGTTTCTTCCAAAAAGATTATTGTGTGTTGATGAAAGACAACTAGCACAGTTGTCTTTCGTAAACACAAGATGTTTTTTTTTTTTTAATAAAAGAACGTGGAATAAATATGCAGACCACACAATCCAATCTAAGAAAAGCACTGTATTTGTATTATGTTGTTTAATTAATCCCATGAAATGTTCTTCAATCAGCATACAACCACTAAAATATTTAACTTTTAGTCTTTTTAAATTGTTATGTAGCAATTGTCTTATTATTCCAAGAGAGACTGCTGTGGATGTCCACAAAAGCCTTCTAACTGTGATGAGGCATGGAAATTAGTGTTTTTATTCTGAAGTAAGAATCCAGCCATGCCAATTGTTCACAGCTCAGCATTATTCATAGTTCTGATATAAATATGTATATGACTATGCATATTTTGTTTTTTTTACTTTGTCTATGAGTCATGAACGAACAGGAAAATAAGAACACAATTTTGGAAACAGACCTTTGGCAGGGAGGTTCACAGTGCGAAACAATAGAATCTCTAAAGGAGTGGATCGCCAAAAAAAAAATAGGGTGCCTTAACATAAAGTATTATGGTGTACATTATACTTATACAAATGGAGACCAGGTTTATCATTACTAAAAATTAAACATTTCCTTACAACCATACAAACAAACCGTAAGAGATCACGGAAAATTATTTGAGATATATAAAAAAAAAAACTTGCTCTACCCACATTCAAACACATTAAAACAAGACGCCAGTAAAAATAAATAAAGTTAAACACCAGTAAACAAAGAGTGAAAGCAACTGCTCTATGCAATCAACTGATACACAATGTCCCTGGGATGGACTGTGTCAAATGCTATGTGCCATTTGATACTGTACTGTGTGTCTCATAAGCTTGGTCACAACATCCCGCCACAGATCATCCTTCAGCTGGATGGGTTCAAGACTGTTACAGAAAACATTCACCCTTCTAAGGTATCCCTAAGCACACTCATTTTGTATGAGCTCCAGAGTTGAAAAAAGGGGTACTGACTGATTGCGGCAGCGGTCCCTGAAAGAGTTGTTTCTGGACACAGGGGATGGACCAGTAGAAGAGGGACTAGTGGATGCCTCATCAGGATCCTCTGCCTCCAAACTACGATTACAAGATCTGAGGAGCAGAAAGAGAAAAGTCAGGAGAATTTATTTGAGATCAAAGCAAAATGGTGAGTAAAAGAAAGTTGCACAAACAGCTGTACAACACACTGTCACTTCATAGTCTTAACTTTTTGAAAAAAACATTTGCAAGGATGTAGTGTACCTGATAATCTGGAGGATGTTGCTGACAGTGGCTTCTTTCTCTGGGACGTGTAGTCCATCTGGACCAGACCGCGACATGAAGTTGTGCTGGCCGCTGTAGTCAGACGCAAACTAAAGACAGAACGACAGAGCAGGATGAATTATACTAACATGATGTCTGATTCTTACTGCTGGAGTCAGTTTGATGACATGCGTGTTGGTTTGTGAATACTTATGAGTGTTTACTGTACCTCTATTGAGTCCTCTGTATTATCTAGAGGTGGTTTGAGGCTGATGATGCTTGCTGTCCCATCTAAGGCGTCACTCAGCTCCTTCAGAAAAACCCCACAGAATGGCACCACCTATGGTGCAGGGACAGGACAGAGAAAAACACATCCCATTATTTACTGTACTGTAATTTGTTTAATTCCAGTGGTCATATAAGTAAGAAATAGTATGAAGTATTATAGTGCAATTAGACCATTGCATTACCAAATGTCCCAAACTTAAATAAACAACGACCGACCTTGCATCCTGGGATATTGAGAGCTCTTGTCACAACCTTCTTGTACTCAGAAGAAGATTCGTGCTGAGCCATGGCATCCTTTAGGCTTCTCATGGTCTCGATGTCTGACTGGTCCATAAACTGCCACATCTTTAGCACCTTGCGGGACCTGGAGAACAAACAAAATCACAAATGTCAGTTGGTGAAAGGTGTGATTCTGTGTGAGCAGCTATTTTTTTTTATTTTTTAACAAAAAGATACAAAAAATAAATCTCTGTGTATTGTTTATGAGCATATTTGAATTATTGTCTGTGTGTGCCGTAACACCTGAGTCCAGCCAGGAACTCCATGACACCGTTGTAGTTTCCCATGTTCCAACAGCATTTAGCGACATGGACAAGATAGGAGAAAACTTCTCTCTTCTCCTCCATGGACCCTGCTGTCAGGATAAGCCACGTCACCCACGAACTCACCTGTGGATAAAGAGTTTTACATATACATAATTACTATCACAATAAATATGATATACATAGTTATATGTTTTCCATCTTTTATCACAACCAGCGGAGGGTGTGTGTGTGTGTGTATGTATATATATATATATATATATTTGTATGTATGTATGTATGTATGTATGTATGTATGTGTGTATGTGTGTGTGCGTGTGTGTATCGACATTTCAGATTGGACAATCTACACAAAAGTTGACTTCATGTGCCAAGGATGACTTGTAACTGTGTTTGCGTGCTGTAACTGTACAAGGCTGTTACAGAAACTCTTTATTGTGTGTGGTCTGTCTTGTGCTCATGTCATCTCTTTTAAAGTCTGGTATGGTGAGCTGTGTCTAAAGTGGTAATGTATGCATAGGACCATGCCAGCTGGCCACACACACGCAGGCAAACACACACACACGCACAAGAAAGAATGAAATCAGATACAGTAAGTATATCAGCTGCACTCTCTCTCTGCGCTGACTGCCCTCGAGCACGCGCAAAAGACATGATGGAGGAACCAGATATGTATCGGGGTCAACATTCTCTGTGACTCACACACACGCACACACAAGCGCGAGCGTACACATGCACACACATGCACACACACACACACACACACACACACACACACACACACACACACACACACACACACACACACACACCTTCCTTCCTTCCTTAAGTGTTTGTGTCATTATGCTTTAAAGCCTCCTGAATGTATTCACACACACACGCCCACATGCATTGAAACTTCCTGAACCCTCTTTCAGGCAATAAAAACATCCCCCTGGCCCAGAGATCTATTACTGGGTTATGTAAGGATCTGTAAAGCCCACCACAGTCTGACTTCACAGGGACTAAATAAATATGCAACAAAGTACAACTAAAGTTTCACACGTAGAGTTTGTGTTTGAGGTTGTGATGAAACACTGGTAAAATGTTCAATTTGTCCCATGTCACCTTTGACCTGGATTCATTCACAAGCAAGCACAGAAATCATACATAACACATGCAACCAAACCCCCCCCCCCTGCCTATACACAATACAGAGCCATTAGCATACACTAGGTATGAAACCATGGATACTCACATATCAACCTCAGGCACATATGTATATACAATTTAATACACAGTATATACAGACATCTTAGATATGAGCTTCAACATACACATAACTCACTTCATAAACATATAATCTGTGTGTTTGATAAAATGCTTAACTTAATTTGGTATACTCTAAAAAGCTGGTTTTCATAATTTCAAACTTACTTGTGTTAATAGTGTTATGGTTTGTTAAGTCTCACATTTTTGAGTGAAAACACACCAGTGTACATTCCTGTGTGATAGAAGCATGGGCATGAGGAGGGTTGAGGGTTGGGAGGGTAACTGTGAAAATGCAATCCATCTCAGAGAGTTAACAGTCTCCTCTAAACTGCTCTCACTAATGCAACGTCTTTATTTAGTCAAACTGAGAAACATGAAAAGAGAGTTCCAAAACTTTTCTATTTTAGCTATTTGTCATGGAATTGTTAAAATTTCCATTTTTTCCTGAGCCTCAGGTATAGAAAATCACTCGTGGAGCTGGCGAGGATTCAGTGTCTTGCTCTATTACTGTATGCTTCAGTTGTACGGACAGTCTTGCTGCCCTACAGTCTCTTATCTGCCCAGTCTCTTATCTGCCCTGCTTTGAGCCTGCCAGGATGTGTGCGCCTTGCGTGAAAATCTGCTATCAGTCACTTCTAGCGTTATGACATCAAGCGAAGCCATGTCAGCGCTTGGGTTTACTTACAGTCACCATCTAAACCATTCTGGTTGCAAAGTGGCTTTATGAACCACCACAGATCAAGGCATTTTACAGAGTTGGCAACTCCTCTGATATTCCAGATCGCACAAGTGTGTACTCAGTGTTGTGTATGAGAGATAATGGACAGGATATGAAAAGATACTTTTATACACACACACACACACACACACACACACACACACACACACACACACACACACACACACACGTGTAGCTAGGTACAAGCTGATCCCCCCCTTTGATGTTTGTGTATGCGTCTGTCCGTCTGTCCGTCTCCATCTCTGAGCGTGTTATTAGTTATTTGCTTAGTATATTATTAGAACGATGACGGTCAGTTTCTCCTTGATAGATGAATTACATAACCAATGCTGACAGACAAAGTCAATGCAATAACACATACTTGTCCTGTCAAAGCTAAACAAACCCGACAGACAGAAAGGGGCCCAAACTTCTCACCCTTCCCTGCCTACAAATATTCTCTTGCCGTGCTATCCTCTTTAACTGCGTAATCTCTCACTCCCACACCTGGCTTGAAAATGAAAAGGATCAAAAAACATTACTGTAGATACTTTTGGAGCAAAAACATTTATTTAAATTTACAAGATTTTGTCTGTCAAGTGTGAGGAAAGAAATCAAGCTAATAATGTATCCTATCCTATCCTATGGATCTAGTCCAGTCCCTTGTAGAGAATATCTCTTTTTTGGAACATAGCTTATTTAAAATAAAATCCTTACATGCAAATGTATTTCCACAAAGTGGCTTTAAATACCTACACATTTTCTATTTGAGACCAAAACCCAGTAAAGAATGACTTACTGTAAATAAGACTGCAACTAAACTATATCCATTACCAATTAATCAACCGATTATTTTCTAAATAAATTGAATTGTTTGGTCTATTTGATATCAGTGAGAGGATAAACAATCCACAAGTTCCAGAGCTCATGATGACAAATGTTTTGTTGAACCAACAGGCCAAAACAAAGATGGTCGGTTTACAAATAGAGAGGAATAAAACAATTGAAAATATCAGTTATGATTAATTCCTGCCATTTTGCTTAATTTGCTTAAATTAATCAATTATAAAAATAGTTGGTCCTTTTTTTGTTGATCGATCGACTAATCGTTTAACACTGCCACTAATGGTTTGTTAAAGAAAACAGCAGGAACCAACTCCCTGTAATACGGCAAGTCCCTTTGTGAAGAGATGAAAATTCATTTAAAAAATTGCAAGATCCTTTTACTTTCTAACTTAAATATTTGACACAACACTGTCCACAATCACTGAGGAAAGCTTATCCAAACTGTGGTCAGACAGTCAAAGCTAAGACAGAATACTCGGACAGTATCTCATCTTGTTGGAGAGTGTCACGATTTGAAGCCAGCTTCATCGCTGTCTTCAAAGAGAGAATCACTGTTGTCATTTGACTCTTGTTCCACTGTGCCCATATATGGCTACAACAAACGTTAGATTTTTTTGTGTGTCTCTCCTCTCGACTTAAATGAAAACCAGCTGATGTGAGAGGCATGCAACTTAAAGATGACATCATCATTTCCAATCAATCTCACCCTCTCTCGCTTTCTCTGCCTCAGCAGTACAGTGTTGTGATTGTTTATTCTCGAAGTCACTCACCATAAAAGACACAAGGCCCAGGAGAGTAACTTCAGCCAACTTACACCACTGAAGTGAAGTAAGTGTGTGTGCGCGCTTGTGTACACACAGAGTGTGTGCATCAGACATGAGCTGATAAGTTGCTATGACTCGCACGGCACATACCACAAGGCAAATCCAGCTTTAGGAAAACACAATTACTGGTCTGCTAAGCTCTTCAACCTTTCACATTCATGTCAAATCGCAATACACGCATTTTCACTGTCTCTGATGATGTCATTAAGGGGAGGTCACTAAAGGGCACTCAAGCACTGTTTTTTCTTTTTATTATATATTTTCCCAATATTTAAGAAGTGCTCTCTTTCAACATTAATAACATCTCTAAAAAGGTCTTGTTTAAGAAGTTGTTCAAGGCATTCAGCAGTCACACCATTAAACTATTCCACATAGTGTGCTGATTGGCATCAAGTGATCTCATCCAGACTTAAATCCTGTAGTAAAAATTTAACTGGTGAGATATAATCCGACTGTGCGAGGTTACTATAATGAATCACTGCCTTTAAAACTCTTAAAAGGTGACACAAAAAAGGGTAAAATATGTGGATGTCAGGTTTGAAGTAGAGCTGAAACAATTCAAGTCAATCGCCAGCAAATGAATCTGCAACTATTCTAATAATCGGTTGCATGTGTGTGAAATAGACAACAAAGAGATAAATAAAGAGAAATAATTTGAGAAAATGCATGATAATCCGATGAACCACATTTTATACAACCGGGCTTCTCACCTCATTGAAGCGCGCCACCAAGTCCTCCACAGCGTTACTTCGCTGAGCACTCTGGGTAGGCATGGCGGGCACCGAAAGTGAAGCCTTGAGGTTTGGGTGCCGTTTGGTTTGACACTCGGGACTGCCCAGGTCTCGAGTGAGGAAACAGAGGTAGTCCAGGGGAAAGACCTGCAGGAAGGAACAGACGAGTGAATTAGAATTACTGCCAGCTTAGAAATGAACTCTCTTGTGATGTTAGTTATTTTCTCCTCATCTTTTCTCAGCCAACATCCACCCAGTTATTACAATCAAACTGATGAAAATATTCTTCATATCTTTTGGTCCCAGATATGCGTTGTGTGCGTGTCCACCCACCCGTTGGTAAAGCTGCTGCTCTTGCTCAGTTAGGATGCAGGCGATCTCCTCGGGGAACTGAACAAGGTGGCGCACCTCCACCAGCTCCTTACTGATCCCACTGACACTGGGAGGAAGAGAGCCGCTGCTGGTCATACTGTTGGCCAGCTGACGCTCTGGATGGACAGATGAAGAGGAGCAGACAAAAGAAGAGAGAGATCAAGACTTTTACATTGCTGATCCTACTTTTTCATATGCCATATCACAAACTAGCTGGTATTTGAGGCGCACAGTGAGAGAAAAAGCCTGTTGAACTCATAAAAACAGAGTGAGAGAGTTGAAGAGGAGGACGAGAGAGAAGGGTTACAGGACGAAAAGAAAGGAGTATGAGACTACTTCTGCTTATACGAGAAAATTAAAAACATTAGAACATTATCTAAAAGTTTTAAGCTTTAGTCTAATGTGCATCTCTTTTACAGGATTAACCTGAATGCCTCAAGTCTTCCGATCCATCAATCCCTGCATACCACACATATTCTCTCCCCCTCGACTAAGCCTGCACAATGCCCCCTCCAGAAGTAAACAGCATTGATCACCTGCCAGTTCCTGTGTTTGGATTTCAGTTAGGTCCATTAGTTGGTCTGTTTACACACACATATGCAAACCCATCCTGCTAACAAAGGACTAATGGACAGTTTTCTACACTGGTGCTGTAGCTGCCAGGTAGACATACTGTACATTGCCGGGATGAATGCCACATAAACTAACAGGCTTTTCCACTGCAGGAGCTTTTCCAGGAATCATTTGAGGGACTCCCTGCATTTTGATTACAGAAATGAGAAAACCTATTCTAGTCACTGGGACATTGTTTCTGCACTATATGGCACAGAAATCAGTTTAAAACAAATAAATTATACTGTACAATGTGTATAGGCAAGGAGATTGAACAACAGGAATTGGACAGATTCTGTCTGCTCATTGTTGTACAAGCATAAACACACACACACACACACACACACACACACACACACACACACACACACACACACACACACACACACACACACACAACACACACACTCTAGTGTGTTTATACACATATGCGGACGCACACTTAAAGGTTGTCCTTGGTAACCCTTGAGATGTGCAACAGGTAACCATGGCAACAGCAGTGACCGCTCTGCAGGAGCAAAACTTGCTTATTTACACAGTTTGATTTGTGGATCCGGCCTCACAGCTTCTGTAATGAACTCTCAGTGTGTGTGTGTGTGTGTGTGTGTGTGTGTGTGTGTGTGTGTGTGTGTGTGTGTGTGTGTGTAGTGACAACAACATAGACAGACTGAGCATAAGACAAAGTTAAGACTAAATGGGAAGTGAGAAAGGAATGCAAAGAAGTTGAAAGTGAAGATTAAAAGAAATAGAAATAGGAGAACTGGTGGTTGTTTGAACAGAGAAAAGATCAGTGAAAATGAAAATAGAGGAAACAGAGAGAGGAAAAATGAGAGAAGAGGACAGAGATAAGAGAGAGGAAGGAAGGGATAAGTCAAATAAGTGGAAATTGTGTAGTTTACACTATGCAGCAGGTGTGAGCTATCTATCACAGTTAGAGAGACAGCGTAATCCACTAAATCCTTTAAATTTCCGACACAGAGAGTGACTCTAGGTTATGAATGATGGTTCATTTATAGAGACCAGACCTGCAACATATTTCTCATTGACATACGTCCATTAAATGAAAAAGGAAAATATGTTTCAGAGAGCCTGACGTTCTGAGACAACAGAGAATATATGGCCAGTAAATTAAGTTGCATTCTGGAGAAAACTATCATGGTTACTAAGTAGCTATTTCACAAAAGCACTATGGTAATAAAAATGTGGTAGCCTACATATCACACTATGCAGTCGAGATGTGAACCTTCATCTGGTTCACAACATTTGTCATTGATCAGTCTTCCTATTGCATGGCACAGGTTCTCAAAAATGGCATAAAAATAAGATTATGAGAAGATGATATTAGTACAGTTTGAAAACTATAAAATCTTCCATCGCTCCAACGAATACGGGTAATATCTCCTCATCTCTTGCCCAGAACTGTTTTCGCAATCTTTTGAAGTGGAAATGAAGACACCTTCAAATTAGTAATATGAATTTCATGACCATGCAGAGGACTCAATTATTCATGTATTAATGCTTTAAACTAGGAAACACGCAGGCAGACAAGGCTGTCAGACAAGGCAGTGACATAAGGGTCTTAAGAGATTCTGAAGAACCAATTAAAAAAAAATGTGTATTGAAACACAAAACAGATCACAACCATAACATGTTGACAATAAAGTAAAACAACTGAGGTACTTTCTTTTCTTCTTTTTTCTTTTTTTTTAATAAATGTTAAAAAAATAAATTCCAAAATGTAATAATGTTAAAAAGTGCCAAAGACCTACATAAAAAAACAACATTGTTTTCTGTCAAAGCAATGGGTCCCAAATTAAAATTAATGGATTAAAAACTGTATTAGAATTCTTTTTTATTATTATTTGCTTTATCATGTGTTATTCATGAAATGCTTAACTTCTGCCTGCAAAGCTTCACACAAACTGTGCAATATCAGTAATGACAACAGAGAACTGCTATGAATAAACACTAAAGACTGGATGGAACAAGATCTTGGATTCCAGTGATGTTGATGAATGTATCTAATACAATCTGTTATATGAGGAAAAAAGACCCCTGGCCCATTACAGATCATAAACACTAGTTTAAGAAACACCGTTTAGCAATACCGAGCATACAGCACTCCTGCTGTGAGACTGAGAGAACATGAACCTGGACTAATTGACCATGATCTCCCTGTGATCTAAGCATGGGTTTACTCATATGTAATGCATGCTGAATATAAATACCCTGTGGGGGTGTGTGTGCATGTGTGTCATGTATCCTTCTCCGTGGTTGATACATCAAAAACATCATTTTAATATTTCATGTGTGATGTCTGATCAAAAACTAAACCAGTTATTGTTCACTTTTCTGTCTCAACTAGGGCTCATGTTTAGAGGGTTGGAGCGCTGCATGTTTACCCTTTTAAAATAATAGTCATACTTTAAGAAAACTTAAACCTTTAATAAAATCACACTGAAGCTGAGAAAACTGCAACTATGTGTGTGTGTTGGTTAATTTTAATGTCTGGAATTTAAAAGACACTCAGTGTCATGACCTGATTCTTTGTTAGCCCTGACTATAACAACAAAGGAACCTTGAACATAGACCCTGTCGTCTTTCTTTGCCGGCCAAGTGCACACGTACACACTGTTCTCACAACCACGTTTAGAGCTGATGACAACTTCCCTGCTGGAGTATGTAGGGCACTCAAACAGGTGCAGCACAAACAGCCTCAGGCGAAGGACTGTTAACAAATTAGCCTTTAAACCTACAAATACAAATCGTGCATGTAAAATCATTTCTATTCAAAACGTCAACAAACTTATTTTGCTTTCTGTTTTGGGGGTGAAAGATTAAACTCTCCACAACACTAACATCTGAGACCTGATCCACTGTAGTATTGTATCATCACATGTGTAACTCTGGAACACACTATATTTTGAGTGTCTGTTAAGTATTGTACAGGAAATACACATCAAAATGTCCCTTTAAAATCTCTATATAATAAAATATCACTGATGATATATAATGCAATTTCTAGTCAAACTGCAGCATTAGGCGGGTTTCCCTTCAGGGTCCTACGCACACTTGTGCAAATAAAAATAAACAAGTAGTATCAAGTGGTAGCAACAAACATACAAAAACAAATACTCATAATACACAGACTCTGCCAAATACACAGACACACAACAGCAGCAACGATAAATATTGATATGTCTGACTGCTGACAACACCGTTGTCACAGGGAGTTTCCCTCTTGGATCAGATGTGCAGACTGCATGCACACGGAACCATGTGTAGACATAAATATACTGTAACATTTAGGTTTTTCCTAACCTTTCTTTATGATGTAGATAAGAAGTACGGACTGACTAAGCAAAAGACTCCTTGTTATGAAACGGTCAAATTAGAGCATAAAATAAGCCACATAATTAAGTTAAATAATATTTAAGTACCAAAATGTTTGCTTTATACTATTCTCTTCTTATAAGAGGTATCGGGTCAAACTATACTGTGAATGAGGCCCATTTAAAGTGCAAAGGAAAAACACAAAAAAAAAAGAAAGTGGGGCCTTTACCAAATTAGTTCAGTGTCTCTGTGTAACCTCACAGTGACTTGACACAAATCAGATGGAACATGTGGGGGATTGTGGTAGTTTTGTTTTTAACTGTAAGGTGTGTTGCTGTAACCTCAGAGACAAAACATATCCATAGCCTCATGTGACATCAATGCTTAGGGTCAATAGAATGTGAAGTTGCCCAGAGATCCTGAAATTCTTGACTGTCATCCTGTGAGGTTTCTGGTATGAAGGGGGCACAGTGTGCAACACTTGCATACTCGCACACATTTTCAGAACTGCTGCATCATCCATCACAGTTAAATACAATTGTCAAAAGTTTGAAATGAATTGCAATGTGACTGCCCCCTGCAGTTTATATTAGATATAAGCGACCACATAGCCTGGGAAAACCCTGACGAACTTCCGGCAAATTTGAGATTTGCTCTGCAAGTCAGTCTGGCCAAGAGCCCATTCAAGCTCATTTCCAATTTTTCCAAATCGAGGCACCAATCACAACCTTTGAGGCGGGCTTTACACGATGACGATAGCGCAGCGAAGGCAAGCAGCTTTTTGTTTACATTCAACATGACAGCCACCTGAAGTGCAGCAACCCGTTGATGCTGCTGTCACTGCTACGTCACCCTGGTTGAAGGACTATCTAATGCGCCCAGAGGCATTTGAGCGGCGTCCGTTGGTGATGCCCCTTTGGAAATGAGCCGTGAATTAACCTTGCCCAGACCCACTCTCAGTTACAACTGAGAGTGGGTCTGGTGTCAACCAGGCTAGCGATCACAGTGGAAAATGTGTTTTGAATTCACAAATTAATAAAGTCTTGCAATTCAGTATGTAAAATATAAAGGGAAACAAAAAACTAATCACTAAAGAGCATGCTGGTCCATGGTCTTACTTAGTCACACTCTGCCAGTGAACAAAGCAACATTAACGTCTTTCAAAACATTGACATTTATATTAAAGACATGAAAACACAGTTTTTAAAGAGGATACAAATGGCACGTTGAGGTACAATTGAAACACAAAAGGCCACAAGTCCTGCCAAGACAGTTAAGCACACATTGAAACTGTGAGCTTGCATTTGGCACCAAAAACAGAGAAAGTAACATGTACCGACTACATATTCCACAGAGCAGGATTCTGCAGTTTTTTTTAAATGACAACACATAAGGAATTAAGAAAGAAACTATACAAATCCATCACCAATAGACATAACATAATCCAACACTTTAGTCAGATTTTTTTTTACTAAACGTGTAATATTTCTTTAGACACAGCTGAGCAAATTACTTGCTATCATAATCAGATTCCCTGATTACCATGTAAACAAATGATTCAGGTACTCCTTTTTAATGAATTAGGTCCCTCTTGATTTCTCATACACATAACAACTGCTGTGCTGACCACACTAGACAACATACAGTAGTCCCTATTCACATACACACAAAGACACTACATTTAAAAAAGAAAATCCATGCACAGACTTATTTCATGTGTACTACTCAGTCAATGTTACAATTTCTCTCAGCTCTGCGAAGACACCGGCAGCCATACTGTAACTCACATTTCCTCTACTCACTGATAAGCTTGTAGTCCATTCTGTGAGAGTGCTTCATGGTTGCTAGATACAGCTGGCCACTCTGCTTCCACACAGTTTGAGTGCCAGAGCGAGGGACTTGTCTACTTTTGAGCCGTCAGTCCCGTCTCTACTGCAGCTGCTCTCTCTCTCTCTCTCTCTCCCCCTCTCTCTCTCTCTCTCTCTCTCTCTGGCTGTCCGCTCTCTCTCTCTCTCTCTCTCTCTCTGTCTCTCTCTCTCCCCATTACTCCATTTCTAGCTTACACTCCCTCCAACTTGCGCTATATCTTGTCATGTCTATTGCTCTTTTTCACTCACCTGGCTTCTCTCCCTTTCCTTATCAGCAAACAGTCTTTGCTCTCTCTCCTGACTACAATCACTTTCTCTCTCTCTCTCTCTCCCGCCCACTCTTCTCTGACACCATACATAGTTCACAGCCACGCGCTAGAGTTAGACCAGCCAGACCATCCCTATGCACAAACATTTATATGGACAGACTGTAGAAGCAATACAGGATAACAACAGATCCAAAAATATGTTCCCCTCTCTGCCTCCCTCTCTCATCTTGTCTTATACACAGAATCACTGGATGGAAAATGTTATAAATTCTGTATTTTGGGAAAACAAGATTCCCATGATGCGACAAGTCACAGAAAGGCAGCGATTTTTACTGCTGTTTATACGATACTTCCCAATGTGTCTTTAATGACTCTATTCAGTTTATTTCAGTTTAAGTGCTGCAACAAGTCTAGTCAACGAGTCTATTAACAGAAATGTAGTTGACCAGTTTGCCAATTGTTTAAGTCATTTATGAAGCTAAAATGCCACATATTCTCAGGTTACAGTATCTTAAATGTGAGACTGCTTTTCTCTGCTTTACTTCATTGAAATTTGAATGTCTTTGGGTTTTTAGACTGTTGGGTCTGACAAGGCAAACAATTTGAGGACGACACTTTGCACTCTGGGAAACGGTGACATTATCAACTAAACAATAAATCTAAAATATAATTAACAGATTAAGCAATACCAAAAATAATTTGTTAGCAGCAGCCCTACACTGTACAGTATAAATGTAGGTTGGATAAAGCATGTTGCCCTATATTTGTTACTCAGTATGAAGGGAGCAGAAATGATTCACTTACATGCTGCTGTATCATTTTGCTTAGAGAAGGGGTCTTAAAATATTGACTACAGTATACCTTATGAGCTGTCTGTCTGATACAATGAGTGTAACATTCCCTCCAACCTAACTGGAAAACATGCTGTCATTTGTCACAGAAACAGCTAGCAAGGTTGTTCAACTGTTATCTTGGTCAAAATATTATCTTTCATTTCACCAGACCTAATGCACAAACATGGTATATTTGTACAGCACTGAAACGTAAAAAAAGAAGAAAAAAAGAATGTCACAATTCCATCTAACAAACGTTCAGAAGAGTATTTTTAGAAATTATGGCCATGTTAACAATATGTGTTCTTGAAATCCTTGAGACTTCCCTCCAGTATGATTCCCCACCACATCTGCTGTCAATGCTGGCAGGCAACACAATGTACAATGCCGACAGAGAGGAAGAGGGAGAAAGAAAAAAGAAAGAAACACCAATATTGAGCTGGAAGGATGGCAGCCTATAACAGAGCTGCCTACTTCCTTTTAGCGGTACAGTAAATTGTGCTATAAAGGAAGCGATGTTAAAAAAAAAAAAAAAAAGCTCTTTAACCACTCCTATTTATAGTTCACATAAATATGGCTAAATCCCAGTGCTCTTCAGTAGAGTTTTTTTTGTACTTAAATAACTGTGTACAGTATACTTTGACAGTAAATGGGACAACAGGAGATATTTAATTCCAAAATGACACATCCACTATTTGAAGAATAACAAATACGCCACAGACCTATAGGATCACTTTGTTATTAAATGACAGCTGTGCTACCCTTGCTGTTGTGTGAACTCTTTTTGTTTTGTTATTTATGACCATGCTGTAACTGTTTTGTTTGGTGTTGTTAGTGGGTTCACTGTTTCTTCAATTTTGATTTCTTGCTTATACCTGTAACTTATTTATTGTATAAATGGACTATTTGTGTCTTCTAATTTTGTTATTGCGATTTATTTTCACACTGCGAATCTTTCACCTCTTGCCTGTTTCACAGATCAATACTGCAAATGAGAATAAATAAACAAATGAATGAATGAATATGGTGTTTTGCTGTCTTCTAAGGCTGCAACTAACAATGATTTTCATTATTGATTAATCCATCTATTTTTTTTGATTGTTTGATCTATGAAATGTCAAAAAATAATGGCCGTCACAACCTGGCAGAGCCCAAAGTGATGTATTAAAATGGCAACAAATCATTTTTCAACCATTTCTTTCACAGTACTGCTAGATTATTATATAAGTAGTTGGTGGCATCAAACTTTTTACAAAGACAAGCTCCACGAAACTACAATTGCTCCTCTCTATTTCTCAGTATCCCTACCCCAGTGCTTACGCAGCACACACACAAACACACAACCTTGACCTTACCCTTGACTTACCCAGTTAACATTTTTTCTAACACCAGTATTTGTCTTTATAGGTGTCAATGGTTTACCCTCACAACAAAAGCCTGTCGTACTGACCCAGACATGTACTGACTCAACCTGTAAACATAATTTCTCATCTCCAAAACGTCCTTCCTGACCTGCTACTAAAACCAAATGACTGCTCTGCTGCGGAAAGACATAAGTCATTCATATATACATCAGAGGAACCAGCAAAATGCTTTCAGTTCTTTTACATTAAATGTGGTACTTGGAGAAGGTCTAGAAAAGCATTCCACCTATCACCACTCACATTAAAACGCTAAGAATACACAGAGGATGGCCAGGCGATTATCCTGGTAATCCTTGAACGCATTTGGGCCAGAGCCTCAAGTTTGTTAAGTTGTACTTCCAGTCCAGTTTTGCTACCACTCTACTGAATCTAAAATCAATACCTTATTAGGACAGGATACAATAGAAATAGGAATTATATACACAAAGACACTGCATACACCAAGGAAAAATGGAGGGGTTTTCTTTCAATCACAACTTCTGTATCTCATAGTAAGTTCGTCAGATTTATGGGAAAACAATCTCATAATTACAAGATCCATACTATATTAATGCAATTTTGTTAACTACTCTATTAAAAATATGAGTGCACAGAAACTGAGAATGACAAAATAATGTTTAATTCTAAAATATGATAACACTGTAAAGAATAACCAGCATTTATCAAACCTAACACCTGCTCTGCTGGCATAAACACATGTATTATTTAATACGGAGACCTTTACATAAATATCCATCTAAACCTTTACCTGTAATATGCAATTACCACCAAGATGAGTAAGAAAAAGTAGGTGTCTTTCTTTTTTGTTGGCACGACAGGTGCATTTCCGCTTAAGGAAGAGGATGAAGGCAAAAAGAAATAAGGAAAGGAAATGCATGGAGAGAGAACACAAAAGCTTTTGTAAAGAGGTGACATATACAGTAAGTGACCCTCACCAAAGAGGATTAAAAAAAAAATCTTTGATTTCCAGAGGACAGACAATGGCGGCGCACACACGTTTCGAAAGCCCCAAGTCTATTTTGAACCCAGTCAAACAACAGATGAACAAATTCATCCCCTAGATTCTGTGTGAAAAGCTAGCACAAACTGTTAGAAACTGAAAAGACTGACCTAAAAATGCATAATAGATCTCTTTATTCAATACCCTGGTTCCAAGGTTGTACAGTCAATAAACAGGCACAAGTTACTGCAGTTAGGCACTGCTAAGGCAGAAAAGTGTTATATAAGCGTAGTCCATTTACACTTATTTTTGCTGGTAGATTTGAGGTGTTTTAGGTTCCTTTTAAACTGAATTA